>NW_024344378.1:570063-590910 GCF_902729225.1 Pteropus medius
TGTGTCTGCACTTTGGCACAGTCACATCTGCAGGGTGACTGAAAGTCACGAACCACTGACCCGTGCTTTGTCCCCCTTACGGAAACTTCAGGAGGTGAGGTGCGTGTGGGCTCCCCAAAGACTCGAATGCGCCAGGCCCTCCATCTAAAGAGTGCGGGGTGGGCCCGGTGTGTGGGGGTGCGGGGCGTCCTTGCGGTTTCTGAGCCGAGTGAGAAACCTCAGGCTTCCGAGGGGCCACCCATCCCCCCAGCCACACAGGGGCCCCTGGAGAGCCCTGCGCCCCGCCTCCGGGCACCCGGCTCTCCTCCCCTCACCGCCCCCTCGGCACCCCCAGCCACGGGTGTCCCCACCTTCTGCCCAGCTCCGCTCCCTGGACAGGCGCCTTCACGCAGAGCAAGCACCTGGCTGCACGCGAACCTTCTCCACAGAGCCTGCCCTCCCTCCCAGGGGTCCTCACTGACCCCACTGACTGACCCCTGCTGCGTGGCCACGTGGCCTGAGCGTGGTGTTCTCCAGAAGTGGGTGTTTATGCTTCGGTGAAGTTGGGGCGGTTTCTGCAGAGCTGGGCCTCAGAGGAAGTGACTCGTGACCAGGCAGGAGCGGAGCAGGCACTGTGGGTGTGCTCACTGCCTTCCGGGCCCTCGGAACCGGACCGGGCAGGGCACCCCCGTGCCCGTTTGAAGATGACCCACCTGTGTCTCCCCATGGTGGCCATGGGAATGCCACCTGCAGCGAGTGACGTGCCATATGGGCACGCTTGTGCAGGCAGCAGCTCAGCGGGCGCAGGCTGTGTCACAGACCCGTCACCTTCGTAGAAGGGCTTCAAAGGGCCTGGGCGTTGGCGGTTGAGTCTGTGAAATAAGCTCTCAGTTTCTGGTTCTCTAAGTCCCACCCCGGTGACAAGTCAGATGATCAGAAACGAATATAAACAGGCCGTCTAAGCAGAGCTTTGTACCGAATTCAGATTTCATTCTACTTTCTATTTTTATAAAAGATGAACGAGTCACATTTGCAAAGACTTTTGTAGCTCTCGAAACTCCACGTCGAAGAGGTCGCCTGCGGCGAGGCCCGCTCCCTTCCGAAGGGCCTTGGCTGAGACTGACCCGAACTCGCAGGAAAAGCTGCTGCTCCTCGCGAACGTCTCTCCCGCTCGTCACGTGTAACAAGTATCGACAGTTCGGTTCGTTCCCCTTTCGTCCGATGGGAGCGATGTCTGTGACGCTGGGGCCGCGCCTGCGTTTCCGGGCGAGGTGGGAAGCCTGTGCCCCCGGGCAGGTGGCCGGCGGGGACTCTAACCGGAAGCCTTGGCCACCGCTAAGCTTCGCTGCTCGGCGCAGTGAACTCTGGCGAAGTTGGACGCCTGACCACCAGCCGGCTGGGAGTCAGAACCGAGTGCCCGGTGGTCAGAGCGGGAGCCCAAACGCACGCCGACCACAGGTATGTTGCAGGGAGGGTGCCCCGGGCCGAGTCCCAACAGTCCTCTGTCCAACACGGGCCGGAGGGTTCCGTCGCCTGACACCTGCTCTGAAGGGGACAGGACCCTGCCTCTTGCGTTTCTGTGCAGCAGCTTCAAGTGAACTTCTCCCGTCACGTAAGATGGTGACGGGAACCTGGGGGAACAGGCGCCGGGAGGTCTCCGTGCCCAGAGTCAAGGTCGTCGGGGTGTTTTGTGCTTGCTTAGTGGGAGCGGTTCAGGCCCTGAGTCAGACTTGGTGTGGGCGGTGGGGGAGGGGGCGGTGCGGGGCCGCTCGCCCCGGTGCGGCTCCGGCTTCCTCAGCAAACCCTCGGCTGCCAGGCACGCTGAGCTGTGCTGGACGAGACGGCTCGGGATGGCCTGCGACATTCGGTTCCCGGGAAGTTTAGGGTGAGCTGCTTCGCGTCGAGTTCCTTGGCTGTGCAGAAATGGGCTCACCTCTTTGGTCCTGCTTTAGGGGTTCTTCAGTCTCGTGCGGCCCGAGTGCTTTTCGAAAGGAGGGCAAGGAAGACACACGGATGATGGACGTGACGGGTGCTCTCACCGGCTTCCCCGGGGAGGGGCCCATGGCTTTCTCTCCACTGTGGCTTCTCTTGAAGTGTCTCTAAGCGTGTGCTAGTGAGGGCCAAGGTCATCGCTCGGGAGACGCGTGGCGGGGAGGGGGACTCAGGGGTCGGTGCCTGAGGTTCATTTCTAACTGGCAACGCCTCGGTGTCACCTTTCAAGGCCGCGGCTCGGACCCTGCAGCCTGAAGTCGCGCCCCCTCTGACACGGGAGGAGCGGCGTCGCGGGCCGGGGGCCTGCAGGTGTGGCGGGCATGCTGAGGCCAGCCGCCTGAGAGGTGCCAGTCCAGCCTCACGCGGGCGTGTCTGCAGCACGAAGCCTCGCCCTCTGCCCGCCTGCCCGTCGCGAGGCCCGCTGGGCCCCGCCCGCCGTCCGAGAGCCCGGGGCCAGCGACTCACAGCGCCAGGGGGAACTGGTCCTGCTCAGGCGGCTTCCGCACCCAGGTGCCCAGGCCCGCCTTCTGGAACGCGCGGAACAGCTGCCGCTTGGTGGCCTGGTACGTGCGCGCCCCCAGCTTGGCCTCGCAGTAGGCGGACGGCGTGTCCCCGTGGCCCAGGGTCCGCGAGCTCAGCTGCGGGGCAGGAGAGAGAGGGCACAGGTGGACCACGGGCGTGGACGAGCCCTCGGCGGCCGGGCACCCCGGTTCCGCCTCGCGCTGCTCCTCCAGCCTCCTTCACGGAGCCGGGCCTGCGTGGGGGGCGGCCCCGCGTCCCCCGCCACACCCCGCACCCGCAGTCAGCTCGGCCATGCCTGAGCCCCTAGCCGTGCGCCGGGAGTAGGCGCAGTGCCCCTCGTCAGTCAGGCCTCCGTGAGATATCTGTCCTCCCCAGTCGACCTACAGATAAAATAAAATCTTATAAAATAAAAAATAAGACGGAGAGGAGCCGCAGCGGCCGCCTGCGTCGGCGCCTGCGTCTGGGGTCCGTGGGGCACCTCACTGGGGAAAGGACCCGAAGCTGGGTGGTTAACGGGCAAAACGAGCACGTGACGCGTGAACCGGCTGTGAACCTCCAGGCGCTGTGCGTATCTCTCCCTTGGGAGGAGGATGAGGGGCTCAGACTGGGGAGGGGCAGCTGAGGCCGGTCCCAGGGAGGTTCGAATTGCAGCCGGGCGGATGGTGAGACCGGCATTTCCTCCATCCTGAGCTGTGACAGGCAAAGCTGTGCAGCCAACGGCAGAGACCAAGCAGGGCCTGACCGCCCCGCATGGCAGGGTGGGGGCGGGGGCTGGAATCCCATGGCAGGGTCCTCGCCACCTGTGCCTGTCCAGGAAGCCCGCCCCCTGCCACCGTCACCTGGACTCCCCACAGAAGATGGAGCCCTGGGTTTAGCAAGACAGAACCGACAGCAGCCCCTGCCCTCCCACAGTCCCAGCGCGACCCAGCAGTGTGCAGGACAGGGGCCAGGCAGGTGGCAGGGGTGGCGGGAGGGCACCGAGCACACCAAGTGCCGCCAGGAGCCGAGTGCGCGTCTCTGCGTCTCAGGGGCCCGGACTGGCTTTGGGCAGCGGCACGTGTGTCCTGCCCTGCTGGCTGGTGAGTCGACCGCACAGTCCCCCGGCCGGGCCCAGACGAGCAGGGGCGAGGTCAGACCGCCCGTTCGTCCGGCTTCACCGTCGTTCTGGGAGACGGACCCGGCTGTGCCGTCACGCCACATCTAGAGGGGACGTGGACTCCGAGTGTGGCGGGGACGGCTGCCGTCGGGGCTGGGACGCCTGCCGCCTGCCCCGCCACCCACGCCCGTCCCAGAGGCCACTCGCCTGTCCGGAGCGTCAGTCTCTTTGTGTCTGATCTGGGAGTGACAGTGACGGATGCTCCGTGCTGGCCACCCTGGTGTCACGAGTGAGCCCCTTTGCCGCCCGCCTTGAGCTGCTGGGCTGGCCCGAGCTTGGTGAGCGTGTGGGGAGGGGATGGCCCAGGGACCAGTTTTGTGCCCTTGTCCCCTGGGGCAGACCTGGCGGCCTCCTCTGGGCCCCGGGCTCGGCAGCCGCCATCACTCACCTTCCCGTAGAGCCGCACCCACCGGGTGGACAGCACGTGCTTGCAGAGCCGGGAGGCGCCCCCGCAGTGGCGCCTGCCGGTGGTAGCATCCAGCACCTCCACGTCCGCATTGCCCGCCACCCAGTTCACGCTGAAGCGGGACGACTTGCCGGGCTGGCGTGCCTCGGCGCCGCTGACCCCTGTGGGAGCAAGTGGGAGCAGAGGCCTCAGCACTCCTGGCCCCGGCAGCCTGGGCCGGACCGGCCTGGGGCACATCTGCGTGTCACCGTTGTCACCTTCAAGCCTTGGCCAGGTCAGCACCAATGCCGATTGTGGGAAATGCGTTTTCACCTTTCATTCAGGGGATTTTTAATTTAAGGTGGTCTCAGAAGCCTGCCCGTTTTCCCCGCCTACAGAGATCTCACTGCCAGACGGGGCCACGTGGAAGCCACCAGAACGCGTGTCCGCCAGGCGCTGGCTGCTCGCCCCACTCTGCACGGCGCCCAGCAGCCCTGAGGTTCAGAGTTTGGCCGACGAGATGAAGAAGCAAAGATGGCAGGAGATGTGAGATGCCGCCGCGCTAGTTGACCGGACACGGCAGACGGAGACGGGGCTCCCGCCCCGGGCCGGCGAGGTCAGGACCGGGCAGAGCCTCAAGGGAGCACGCCCTGGGCGCGACCCCGTGCGCCTGTCCCGCCCCATGCCCGAGGCCTCCAGAACCCGTCAAGGCCTGTCTGCTCGTCAGGCCGTGGGCTGACTTCTCAGATGACACGCTCTGCACCCCACAAGCTCCCCCACACTCAGGAGGGGGATGTCCCTGGCCTGGGGCAGCACCTGCCTGACGCCTGGGTGTCACCACACTGCCTGCGTCACCCTCACCCCCACGATGCCCTGGGCGCCCACGGGGAGACGCTGGAGGTGACAGGCCTGCAGTAGAGCTCCGGCCTTCCCTGCCACGCCCTGAGGACTCTGCAACGTGGTCGGTTCTGGCACTGCGAGGCCCTTTCCGCTGTCCTCTCCCCACTGGGCCACATGTCCTGCGGGACAGAGCTGGTCACTTGAGCACATTGCACTTAGGCCACTGAGGGCTGCTCAGGGGTCATGGCAGAGTCACGATGGGCGGTGAAGAAGCCGTGGTGTAGGGGAGCGAAGGGCTGGGCAGCCATTGGGAGTCTGTAGCCGACACCCCGAGACGGAGTGACCCCCATGTCCAGGGACAGCCAGCGCCTCGTGTGGTGCCTCCTATGCAGCTCCGAGCTGCCAAGCTGTGGACCTGTGTTCTCCCACCCTCTGCCACCCATGGATCGACACCCGTCCCGTGTCCCCAGAGCAGGGCGGCCGACCCGCAAGCCAGGCCAGAGCGCCCTCCACAGCAGGCGTGCAGGCGCCACTGGCCTGGTCCAGGACAGTCTTCTCGTCTCGAAACCGTTTTCGTCACTTCTGCGAAGACCCTTTGCCCCATTGAGGTAGTTCGCGGTGTCCGGGGTTAGGGCCTGGAGTTGTGGGGCCGCTGTTCAGCCTGTGGGCACAGTGACGCTGGGGTCAGCACTGGCCGTGAACCGCCCCCTCCGGCCCGCTTCGGCAGGAGGACGGGCCTGGATGCGAGCGGAGCTGCAGCTGCCCTCAGCCGCACCTGCGGTTTCTCTTCCCCCGGCGCGTGACTGTGGTGCGTTGCCCAGCGCCACTCGCTCTTGGGGACAGATGGCTGATGAGAACAGCGGGGCTGCAGAGCCCCCACCGGGCATGAGGGGTCAGCCTCAGTTGGCTGGGGCCTCGTCCTGGAAACCCGTTGAGAAATCCCGACAAAGGGCGAGAGAGAAAAGGCGTCCTGACGTGGTGTGGCTCGGCGGAGGGCGGCCCAGGGTGGCCTTTCTGTTAGTGGCCCCTTCGTCATCTCTGCCCAGGAGACCTCGACCCCCTAGGCAGCTTGGCCAGAGCAGCTGCTCCCGGAGGTGACACCGATATGGGCCTATGGGGCCTGCGGGCTCGCACGGCCCCACCCCGCAGTGACGTGTTAGCGGGGCGTCTCGTTCCACAGCAGGTCAGTGGGTCTCCGTCAGCCCTCGCCGCAAACACTCTGCCTGGTGGACTGACTCACGGACACGGTCTGGCGTCCCCTCTCGGCATGCGGCTGAGTTGACAGGAATCAGCACGTTCAGATGTCACTCCTGTGACTTGCTAGCGGTGTGGCCTTTGACCAGTTAACTGACCCACTGACCTCCGCTGGTACCATGACCTCGCTGCCACCATCATTATTTAGGAGCGATGAGTGCGAATTAACAATTTAGCCATGAAAATGAGCTTTATCATCGCTCACGGAGCCGTTGAAAGACGCCTTGCCTCGGGAAAGCCCCATCCACGTTTTTAAAGCCAGGTGTAAGAGACAGCGCTGAATTTCTTCACACAGCTAGTGGGCCTCCTCTACCTAAAATGTAATGCACTTTCCCCAAGTTAAATTTACACAGGACCCGCGGGGACACGGTTTTCACCTGGACTGAGGCACGTCTGTGCCGCAGGCAGCACTGTTCAGTGTGAGAGTCGAGTGAAGCCACTGCCAGGCGTCCACGGGGTCATGGCCGCCGGACAGGACGGACGCTGGAGTCTTCTATGCAGCCAGACGCCGTGGGGCCGCATGTCACGGACGCACAAATGCATGCGCACACACCATGCACACGGCACATGGCACACAGCACACAGCACACGGCACACAGAACACAGCGCACACAGTACGCTGGCACATGGCACACAGCAACACAGCACACAGCACAGCACACGGCACACACGCCTCACTCAACCCTCCCTCCCTGCTCTCCGCCCACCCCTCCTGATGGAAGGGAGCTGGTGGCACTTCAGAGTGGACTCAGGGATCGTAGTGGCTACTCGGCCGCATCATGCTATTTGACTCGTTTTCGTTATGACTGACATGTTGTGATTGGCAGATTTCATAGCTGCTGTCTTGTCTTGATAGCGCCTCCCCCCCGACCCCGTTGAGGGGGTCCCTGCAGACCCCAGGGGGACACAGAGGTATAAGAAAGCACGAGGCTGTTACAGCTCCTCTCTCCCAGGGTGCTGGGCTGGTGGCCGAGGCTGTTGAGAGCCAGTGCAGGGGGCACGTGCGGTGCCAGCTGCCGGCCACACTGTCACCGCTGCTCTGGAGAGCGGCGGCAGTGTCCCCGGCGTGACGGGCCGGGCGTCTTCCACACTGACCTCCAGGGACTTCTCTTCAGGTCAGCGGGAACATGGCCTCATTTGTGGTTGTGAATGGCTGGTTCGTGTTCCTCATAGTGCAGGAGGCACAGGACACTCCCAAAGATGTGACACGCCATGGGGGTAAGAAATTCGCCTGTTTCATTTTATAATCTGATGACGATGTGGTTCTTGGTTCCTATGAGCACCGTCATTACTTCAGAAGACATGGGATGAAGGGACTTGGGCAGAATACGGTCGATTTTGCTTCAAATTATATGTTTTTGCACCACGCGGTATCCCAAGTGTAGCAATGAGCCAAGTTCCATACCGAATAAAAGCGTCTCATCTCTCCTCGTCCGCACGGCCCGGTTGGCATCGTCTCTCGTGCCCAGATGGCGCGTCCCCTCCAGGGCAAGTCGGCCCTGTCTCCGTCTGTCTGGGGCACTGTCTGTCGCACCTTCATTTTTAAAGGACACTTTTACTGGGTCTAGATTTTCAGGTCGAGACTGATTTTTCAGCAGCATTGGAAAGACCCCGGCTCCTTGCTTTTGGTTCCCGAGTGGCAGCCACCAGCCTGATTTAGCTCTTGCGAAGCGGGTCCCTTTTATCTTCTGACTGCTTTTCAGATTTTCTTTGTCTTTTTTTTTTTTTTTTTTTTTGTTATCATCACTTTTAGTGCCGAGGGGAGGATTTTAAAAAGTTCTTCCTGGGGTACAACGTACGTCTTAGATCTGTAGCTCAATGCTGTCCGTCTGTCCTGAGATGTTCTTAGTTATTATTATGTCTCTAAATACCCATTTTCTCTCCCGTCTCCTGAAACTCTTCTTTGTGTGTGAGACTCACTCTGTCTCTTATCTTTTCTTTTTGGACTTTCCCTCTGGGCTGCTGAATTTTGTGTGTCGACCCGGTTGGGCTCCGGCGCCCAGATGCTTAGGCAAACAGCAGCTGGACGCTGCCGGGAGGGTTATTTTAGTGGTTTGACATCTGAATCAGTGGACCAAGTAAAGCAGACTGCCCCGCCGTGTGCAGGTGGGCCTCATCTAATCCGTCGACGGCCCCAGGAGCCAAGACCGAGGCCCCTTCGAGGAGGAACGAGTCCCGCCTCTAGGCCACCTTCGGACCCGCCTGAAACACCGCCTCCCGCCGGCCCGCCCTGTGGGCTTCAGGCTTGCAGCCCCCGCGCCCTGTGAGCCGGCCCTTACGTAACGCTCTCCCCTGGCAGGCAAGCGAGGCCCTGCCCCTGCCCCTGCTTTCGTCTCCGGGGCCCCTGACACATGCCCGCTCCGCCTCCGTGCCACACCTGCTCCCCGGCGTCGCCTCCGCTGCGGCGCCCGTCACCGCCCGTCCCCGGCTGCGTCCCGCTCACCGTTCGACCTGTTCTCCGTACGCCTCGCGGTTCTTCCATTATTTTTGAAGTTCCCCTTTGGCTCTGTTTTCTTTTTGGGGTTCCACCTCTCCCCCTGCAGTTTCCGTCTTGTTTCTTCAATCTCTTCTGTCCCGCTGAGCCGGTGACCTCGAGCCTGTGTCTGCGAACCCTGCTGTCTGGAGCTGCGGGTCTGTTTCTGTCATCTGTGGTGTCTGCCGCATTTCGTTGGAGTCGGGCGCCCACGTGGGCAGCCACCCCGGCCACCCCGTACCCTGCCTGCCCCCCGCCTTCCACCGGAAAGGTTCCTGCTGACCGTCAGTCGCTGTCCTGTTAGACGTGCACACAGATCATGAGTATTTCCTGTCCCCCGGCACGGTGGACGCTGCATTAAAGTGACCCCGTGAGGCAGTGCTGGGCTGCGTCCTGCCGTGCACTCGCTCTGAGTGGCCCCTGCCCACTCCCAGGGGATCACGGGACCTGCCCTCTTTTTCTAAGTTTGGCCTTGCTGTAAACGTGCTGTCGGCCGAGAAGGGTAAGGCCTGCCTGATTGGGTCCCTTGGGACCTGCCGGTGCCAGCCTGCGGACAGGAGGGCCGTCTGTGGGGACGGGGCTCTTACCGCTGAGGAGGGGCCGGTTGTGCCGGTAGGAGGGGGGCAACTGGCCGACGTCCTGTGTCCTGTGGCTCATGACGCGCGACAGGTGGCCGGTGTGGCGCAGGCTCCCCACGGTGACGCTGTGCAGGTACACGGGCTCGATGAAGTGGCAGAGGAGGGCGCCCTGCAGCCCCAGCACGTTCCACCTGTGGGGAGACGGGCGTCAGCAGAGCACGGCCACTCACCTGGCTCAGGTCCCCCCACAGGGTAGGCTCTAGCCAGGCCCGTCGTACAGGCCCCCGCTCTGCTCCTGGGGGTCGTCGTCCCCACCGTGCAAAGCCATTGGCTTTGGCTTGCGGCCCCTAATGATCTGAGCTCCCTCACTGCTGGGGACAGGGTCTGACAGTGGCTCTGCGTTTTCGTGAACACGGCCTCCTTTTCTGGAAATAAATCGTTTGATGGGCTGGAAGCTAGTCTGGGACCCAAAATTCAATTAAAAAAAAGATAGTCTGTTTACAGAGTGACTCTGCGTTTTTCCTTATAGGAGCTGGGAAAATACCGGAAACGGAATTTGTTTTAGTTTAGGGGCAACGCCCCCTCCCCACCCGGTGTCCTCGGCGAGCGGGGCCTGCTGTTGGCATTAAACGTTAGTAAGTGACCTTCCTTGGCTCTGGGCCGGTTTCGACTCTAGACGCCAGATCGGAGGAGAAGGGCGAGCCCGTTTTCTCTGAAACGAACTCTGGCTGAGTGTTTTCGCTTCTTCGAGCGTTTGAGGGCCGCCCCGGATGCGGGTGGGACGAGGGTGCACGTCGCCGATTTGTAGGCGACGTCCTGTGGTTTCCACCCTGGGCGGGGCGAGGCGTGGACAGTCCGGCCCCGTCCGCCGGGGGGCCTGTCCCGCTCGTCCGTCGCCCAGTCGACGACATTCTCCTCGTTAATTAACGTTTCTCTGTTCTGGTTATTGTGCTGCCTCGTCTGCTCGTTTCTCCTCCTGATTAATAAGGGCTCATTACGGTCCCCTCTCCCGCAGCAGTCAACGGAACCCTCCATTAATTACCGGGGCTGGAGCCCGCGCGTCCTACCCGGGACCCGCGATGCCAGTTGCCCTAAAAAGTCCCCTTGAAATTTTATTCCGAAAACAGAAACCATTGCACCGGCGATATTAATCTGCCTCAGAAGCACCGTGCTGAACGAGGAGCATCTTTTAATCTCATGCAAGAAAAGGCAGCCATCTGGCCGGTGCGGGCCCGGCGCCCGCCCGCCCGCCCCGCGCGAGCGCGAAGGCAGGGCGTTCATCTGCAGAAAGCTCGGGCGGAGCGCGGAAGGTGATATTTATAGACAAACAGTGAGGGCCTACGACTTACACAGTCGTTGGTTTCAGGAAACATTTGCCTTCCTCTCGCACATCTACGTTGTGTCGTTTTAAAAAAAAAACGCGATGGCCGGCATGTCTGGAAGTCACGTCGCTTCTCGGAAAGGAGCCGGCGGGCGGTCTGTCCTTCGCCGGTCTGCCGTTTTGCCGGAGGGCGCGCCGGAGGGTTTGGGAGAGCGGCGTCTCTGGAGGCGGCCCGAGCCCCCACCGCGGGGTATGGGGACCCTGAACTTGGCGATGGCCTGCGGCCCAGCCTCTGTTTTCGCGTGGACGACGCCGTCTGGTGCGGTCACCTGGGCTCCGGGAGGTGGAGAGCGAAGTCCGGGCGGGCGCCGTGCCGTTCTCCCGACACCGGTGTGTCCCAGTGGCGACCACAGGTCTCGGCTCCGTCCCTGAATTTAAAGATCAGAGTTTCTGAGCAGCGCCCGGGACAGAACGAGACAGAAAAGCTCAGCAGAGTCACTGTCACCTAGACTTTTGTGTCCCTCCTTTTAGGTCTGGAGAGGCTGGGAAGCTGACTTGCCGGCAGCCAAGGGCCCAGGTGTAGCCAGCAGGTTGGCAGCTGTGTGACCGTTCGTGGCAAAGGATTCTGGAAGCGAGTGTCATTACTTCTCGGGTAGTGACGTTTAAACAGTTCTTATCACCGTAAGCAGGAAAATGGACATTTTCTCCATCGATAAGAAAGCGCTTTTGTGAAATAAGCCGCATCTTGAACAATACATCAGTGTTCTCAGAAGAGACATCACCCTGCTCGCGGCCGCCCACGTGCTGGCTTTGGACTAAACTTCTGGAAGGAACATACTTGGGTGCTTGTGGTTTCGTGTGATTATCTGAAGACAAATAACTTCTATATCGGGTTTCCTCCTAATAACCTTTACAATAAAGAGAAAATCAACCTTCTCCTGGCCTGGCTATAGGAGTTCAAACTTATTCAGCATGATCAATAAAACCAAATGTCTTCCAGAGTATAAACTGAGAACTTTTCAGCGTTCGGGATTGAATGGAAAAATACCTCTCCCTTTGTTCAAACAGCTGATATTACTGCAGTGTTGACAGAGAAAAAAAAATCCCATGTCTCGTTTTCAATATAGATAATCCCCAAATAAATATATTTTTGTCTGTTTGTCAATCACCGAAATACCAAAGACGAGGGAGGGAGAGATCTCAGGGAAGATCACCAAGAGAAGCCATCTCCTCGCTCGGCTCAGATCTTGGGTTCCGAGGGTCAGCGGAGCCACCTCACGGCCTCCCTGACGGCCGCCCCCGTGTGTCCCCGGGATGCAGACGGAGCATGGCGGGGGCTGGGGTGTGTTTTGAGCGGGGGCTGTGCTCGCCTTTGGTTTTGCCTCCTGGACGTGGTCCAGACAGGAGATGGGACTCTCCAAAGTCACAGTGAAGTCTGCGGTGCCTCCTTGAAGTGCTACCAAAAATAGATGCTTGCCTGGCATAAGAGCAGACACCTGGATCAAGGGAACAGAGCGGGGGCCCCCAGAAACCAGCTCTGGTAAATGTGGCATGGACCTGTGCCCAGCAAGGACTCGGGGAGCCCCACATAGCGGCAGTTCACAGCCGCGGTGCATGCCGGGCTCACGGGGACCTTCGGAACGTTACTGGGTCTCCCCAAGGCTCTGGCAGGGCTGGTCTGGGGCGCAGTGTGGGCTCCAGCTTTGCTCAGGCCACCAGGTGAGTGTAAGGGAGCCGGGCTGAGAACGGTGGCAAAGCGGTCAGCCCCGATTTTGGAGTCAAAAAGCCATGAGAGGCCCGAGTGCCGACAGCGGTGGGCTGGGCCCCTCCTTGGCCACTTTCTGCTTCTCCGAGCAGCGGTCTGGAGCAGGTCCTCAGCCGCGGGGTGTGGCCGACAGGGGGAGAAACACGCCAGGTGACTGACGGCCTCTGTCGCGTGCTCATAGCAGCAACATAACCTCCATTAACAGTGCCGTCAGCGGCTCTAGGGCGTCTCTAAGAGCGGAGGTCCTGGCCTGGGGGTGACGCCCTCCCCCACCCCCAGCCCTCCGGTTCGGCCAAGACGGGCGGCAGCAGAGGCAGAGGCGCTTCCGCGCAGGTGGCCCGTCCCGCGCCAGGCTCCCGGCTTCTTCCTTGGGCCTCTCTGAGCAGAAGAGAGGACCAGCTGAGCTTCCGCCCAGCAGCACCGTGCTAGGGGCTCACCGTGGACGTGCCCTCCAGCCGACACCAGGGTGGGGTGCAGGGCGTTCACGAGAGGGTCGCTGGCAAGGGCAAAGCAGACGCGACCAAACTCGGGGCCTCTCAGTAGGGAGTGGTCAAATAAGCTACGGTCCATTCACGGGAAGAACAGGCGGGACTGCCCGTGGCCCGGCCGACAAGCGCCGCCGTGTTCCCCGGTGTCCTGCCCGCCCTCCCGCCCGCTGCGCCCCCTCTCGGCGGGACTGCGCCTCTCTCCCCGCCGCCACCTGCTGGTGCCTCTCTCCGCTCCCTTCCCAGGCTACGAGCCCCGGTAGGTCCTTGCTGTTGCCATAGAAACCATGTGCGTTATCACCTGCCCTTGCTCATGCCGGCACCTGTGCCATCCGCTGGGGAAGATCCCCAGGGGTCCACACAGGGGTCCCCTGGCCACCGGTTACCGCCCATCCTCCCGCTGATGGACGAACAGCCGTTCTTGCTTTTGTCTCTAAGAGTCACAAGCCGAGTGGCGCGCGAAACCCACCCCTCCTGGAATGGATGTTCCTTCAGACACGGTGTCTAATTTTAACTACCTGAGCTTGGTTATTGATCGCCATGGGTCTTTCAATGAGCAGATTAAAACTTTCGCCATAAAAATGAACTGTAAAAAATTACAGCTGCTCTCGGGGCGAAAGGCCCTGTCTGGCTTCTCAACTCGGATTCGGGCTGTGGAGACTGGGTTCCTCCTGGTGGTGCAGGCCGCCGCCCTCCATCCTCTCAAGGTCAGTCTGTCCTCTCTGCCACCTGTGCACTGGGGGACACCCGACACCCGCCCTCCTTAATTAACTGGCAGCCGCCACATCTCTAAGTGTCCCCAGCTCTCCTGAGATGAGATGACAGTGTTGTTCATTCTTCCCCTCTCAAAATGCAGGGCCTTTGAAAACAAGTGTTCTTCCCAAATCCCCGGCCCCAACCTGGCGCAGCTCGGTTAATAAGCCTCTTAAACCCTCTTTACCAGACTGGGCGCCGACCTCGTTACAGCTTTTAAGTGAAATCTCCCGGTCTCTCAAGTAACAAAAGCAGTGATCTATTCAATAATACCGATCCATTATAAAAGTCGTAGCGGCAATCAATAATGCCGGGCGTCTGCCACCTGTCGCCCCGCAGGCCGCCGCGAAGTGGCCACCGCCCACCACGTCCCACCGCCCACCGCGCTCAGCAGAGGCCGAGACGCGGTTTCACAGAACGAAGTTTGAAACCCGGCGTGGCCAACGTGACAATGCGGACAATGCGGACACTCACGGGAACAGGAGAGCGGGCTAAGTGACGGCGCGCAGCCGGCTCGCGGTGACGGGGCCACCCGCCCGCCGGTCAGGGCAGGGCCCGCCTGGCAGCGAAGCGCCGCGGGCGGCAAGCTCCCCGGCGCGGGAGGAGACGCACGTTAGGGATAAAAGAGGAACGTCAACGCGGCAGCAGCCGCCTGCTGTCGTCTGGCTGCTGGGACATTGGCTGGTTGGTTACGTTCTACTTTCCATCTTTTTCCAACTTTTCTTCATGTGCTTTTTATTTTAACGAGAGACCGTCAGATCAGCAACGCCGCCCGCTGCGAGCGGCTTTCCAGCGGCAGGGCTGCTGCCATCTCGGCTCGCCCCCTCTCCCTGGGTCGGCTGCCAGGGCCTGTGGCCACGGGGACTTTGTGGCCTTGTTTTGTTTCTGGGGCAAAGCCAGTTCACCCGCAAGGCGCATTCTCTGCCTGGAGCATCAGACAGAACAGGCTCTTTTCTTCAAGGTGATGTTATGCTCCAGGGTTTTCACTAAAATTTCTTTTTGATCAAAATCTCGGAAGAAGTTGTTTCACTTTAAAATGACTTTGATAGCCTAAGAATTTTCCTAGTAATTCCGATGACTCGGTTCAAAAGAAATCAGATTTTGTTTTTTTCTGCTGTGTTCAATATCGAAACTATTTTTAAAGGAAGGGAAACTTAGCCGATGCGTCCCCACTTCAGGCCCCTGGGGTGTCTCCCCCTCAACGCGGGGCTGTGCTTTGCTGAGGCCCAGGACGCTCCGCCCACGTTGACGCTCCGCGCTGGGCCTTTGGGCTCCGGGTGGCAGTCCAACAGGCTCCTGTGACCTCTCTGCGCAGTGACGTCCCCGACATTGCTTCCCAAAGGAGCCGAGGGCGACATCACTTGGGCAGCCTTGAAGGACCGCGGCAGACGTCGGTAGCTGTGCCAGCTAGTGGACACACCCGGCTTGTCACACGCAGGCGCGTGAGCCTCGGGCGCCCTGCCTTTGCAGTGAGTCGACAGCGCTGACACCAGTGTCACAGCAGTGACCCCCTCACCGCGAGCTGGACACGTGCAGGTTTGCGTCTGCAGACACGGCCTCTGCCCACGCGCGGGCGTCCGGGGCCCAGCGCCCAGCGCCCAGCGCACGCTCCGCCTGTGGGATTTGTCACTTGCCGATGGGGTGGAGGGGACCCGGGAAAGGATAACCGGAAACATGAGATGACATGTGAGGAAACGTGGAAGATTATCCTTCGATGGAATTCCAGGAAGTGTCTTCACAATGTTTTATGACTTGTTTTAAGCCCCTGTAAAAATTTCAGGGTTTCTCCAGCGTGTTTGGCTGTAAACCTGTCTCACCGCCGGCATCGTGGAATGACGCTGACGGTTATTCACGGAACTCCGTGCTCAGAAGACCCGCTGAGATCTCGGTCACGTGATCGCTCAGGGGCCGGTGACCCCAGCGGGAAGCTGCGCGTTTCGTTTCTTCCGCGTGTGGGGAACAGGGAAGCAGCGTTCCCCGTTAGATCTTCCGATATAACGGCCTCCCGTTCATTTTTCACTGACAGCAAAGCGGTTTGCAAGTCTGCCTAGTGGATGAACCTCTTCCATCTTAATTAAAGCTACAAGTTTATTCACTTGTTTTCATTTTAGTACGTAAACATCACATTTCTGTTTCATGGCTGCTCTGATTATAGCGCATTTGTTAAGGAATAAATTTCTAACCCATAAATATACATGTCCGGGGACTCCAGGCGGCATGCTGCTAAGACCCCTGGGGGTCCCCCGAGAGCAAATCAGCCGCCGTGGCCGGCCGTGGCCTCACCCCTGACATTCATGGCCGCACACGACCTTCAGCTTCGGCGACCGAGGAGGAGGGACGGAGGGCATCGGCCGAGCCATCTTTCCATATTTCCCGCGTCACCTGCGTGGGGCCTGGGAAGGTCGCTGGCCTTCCGGTGTCCAGGTGGGCCCTGCTCTGCCACCACCCACATTTCACGTCCCGGCGGGCCCCTCCCGAGGGCCAACCACATCCGGCATCTGTATCACGTGGAGGTGCAGACGAGGACGCGTCTGCCGCCGGATTACACGGGTGGTTGGAAGTCCAGATGGCCTCTGTCCTCCCCGGTGGTCACCCACGGTGGCCGGTACAGGCCTCGTTTGCACACACCCACTCAGAGGCGAGGTGTGTTCTCCATGGCCGGTGTCGCGTCAGCGGCAAGGACCACCTCATGGGGTCAGTCCCTGCCAGCACCAGGTTCTCTGTCCACTGCGTGTAAACCCCCTTTCTGTGTGACAAAGCCCCACCGGCTCGGGCAGCAGGGGGTTAAACGCCACTATGGCCTCGCTGTCAGGGCGGCCTCCCACCTGCTTCCTCCCGCCTGCACCTGCCACCGTCTATCGCGCGCCTGTGTGTGCGGCACACAGCCAGGGCGCGTGGGCCGAGAGACCCAGCTGACGCGGTGACACGTCGGTTCTGGGCGGAAGACGCAGGGCGAGGGGCGTGGCCGGGGTGGAGGCGCCGGCGGGCGTCCTGGCGGAGGCGCAGGGCAGCTGGGGCGGGCTTCACCCGCTTCGCTTACCCCAGAGGCCCGACGGGCTGTTCAGAGGAGGGGCGTGGATACTGTGCCCTCTGGACGCCATTCCCGGGGGGTCAGGCCTGTGGGCCCGGAGGGGCCTCTCTGCCGCACACACGGCGTCTGGGCTCCTGCCGTGGTTCCCGCCGGCCCAGCGCGGCGCCCCCGGGCCGTGCGCGCGAGCGCCAGCCCGCCCTCTCCCGCACCGGCGGTCGGCGGGAGGCTGGGACACACTCGCTCTAAAAAGAAAGGCGCCGATTTGTAGCTTTTGCCAGTTTCCACGGTGTAAATGCCGTCCCTGTGGCCCATTTCAGGCGACCAGCATGAAGTCGCCGAGCCCGGACTCGGGTCGAGACAGGCAGTAGCGGCTGCAGCAGGTGTTAGTGACTCCAAGAGGAAAAATCATAGTAAAATGTCGTAAAATAGGAAGCCTCTGTTTTAATGCAACTCGTTTATAGGGTTCTGTATTTCATTTTCAGTAATGGCTGTGTCTGACAGTGGCTTTCACAACTGCCCGAACATAACGAACCCTCGCAGGCTGAGCTGGCGCCGCTGCCGGGCGCAGTGCGTCCCGGTCGTGGGTCACAGCCGAGCGCGTCCGCCAGCATTTTATGGCGTCTGGGAGGAGGGACGGTGCCGTCCACATCTCTGGCCCAGACCCGGCTCGCTGAGGAGGACGTTGCACCTGCACGTGTGCCCCAGAGGCTGTCGCTCGAACCCTGCGTGAGCCCTCAGGCCAGCGTTCGCGTCCTCAGGGGGCGGGCCGCGGACGCCCCGCGGGACCAGATGGTGTCGCGACGCCTCTGCACCCAGGACGCACGCGCCAGGCGCGGGTCGCAGGCGTCAGCGTGGCACGCGCTCCCGCTCCGAAACGGCTGTGCGGGGCGCCGCGTCCTCGCCAGCTGTCGGGTCTGCCGCTGGCCGGACGCGCGGACGCCGCTGCCCCTGGCCGGACGCGGGCAGGCCCCTTCGCCGCGGCGGCAGTTTCCCTCCTCGCCCTCCGCCATCAGCGCAGGGGTCACTGATCGGGAGCCTGGCGCCCCCGCGGCCCGTGACGGTGCCGCCCGGGACGTCCTGCAGCGCGGGCGCAGGGCACGGAGGCGGGTGCAGTGAAGTGTGACAGGAGGCAGCGGTGGCGCGTGTCCAGGGAGAGGAGGGACAGAGACAGACACACGCAGAGGGAGCAGGCGAGGGCAGCAGCAGGAGCGGCCGTGTGGCGGAGTCCCTGGGCCAGCCCCGGCCCCAGACCCAGGAGGCCGCCCTGTCCCTACATGTGCGCCCTTCCTCGAAGCAGCCGCATCCGTCCGCAGCCGACACTGGGGCCCTGCAGAGCCCCGTGGACTGTCTCCCAGCAGCTTCCACTGGGTCTCGGAGGAGCGGACCGGATCCCGCGTGGCTGCGTCACCCGCGGCAGATGACGCGTCTCCAGCGCGCGCCGCGCAGTCTCCGCGGTCACGATCAACGTGCGGGGCGTGGGCGTCTCGGGGCCCAGACAGCCGCATCCCCACCGCAGCGCGCGTCCGGAGCGGGTGGAACGGCCCCGCGTGCTCCCCGGTGCCCAGGGCGTTCGTTGGGCTGAGACAGCGGGGGACACGGCCGTGCCACAGGTGGGCGATGGCAGGGCCGTTCCCTTTGATGCAGAATCAGCGCTTTGATTTGTCACTTGGCCAGGAGCGGCCACACATGGAAGGAAATGGCCCGTTTCTCCCACAGCCCTTGGGTAATTCCCCAGAGTACCCGATCTCGGGCCTGAGGTTCCAAGGAGCAGGGACCCCGGCAGGAGGAGGCGGGCCCTCAGCAGGGTCTGCAGCCCAGGGCCTCCCGCCCTCCCCGAGTCTGCGAGGCTGCCCAGGGCTCCTGGCCGCAGATGCGCCGCCCCTGCCGCCCCTGCCACCCGTCCTCCCTGGTACAATGTGGGTGGGGCGCACCGCACCCCACTCTCCCGGCGCGTCAGCGGGGCCAGCACCCGCCTCACCCCCGCAGTTTCTCGACCCGACTGTCTGTGTCCAGCTCGTGGGGGTCAGTGTGTCTGGGATCGGCATGTTTGTCAGCATGCAGTTTCTTCCTGTGGACAGCTCATGGGTCAGCGAGTTTACCGAATTTCCAGCCGTTCTGATCCACTCTCAACACGGGTTTTCCGGGGCCACATTTCACTCCAACAGTGGGTGGCTCCCCCAGGGACTGCCGACTCTACCCTGGGAGGGGGCTGGGGCCAGGGGCAGGTGGGCCCAGTGGACAACATGACTCACCTCCCAATCACACCACAAGTCTGTGCCCACCCCGTCAGATGGGGACCCTCCCAGGCTATGCGTGCATGCATGTGTGTTGTGTGCGCATGCGTACGTGTGTGCATGCACACACGTGTGCGCATGCCACATATGTGGGCACGAGTGTGCATGTGCATGCATGCATGTGTGCATGCATATGTGTGCGTGTGGCACGTGCGTGTGTGCACACATGTGCATATCGTGTGCATGTGTGTACGTGTCATGTGCATGCATGTGCGTGCACATTGTGCATGTGTGTGCGTGTCGGGTGTGCACTCCTGTGTGCAGTGGCAGCTTGGAATGCCAGGCAGGGCTCGCCCCAGCACCCTTGCGTGTGGTCTGAGGGAGGTGGACGGGATCCGGGCCAGTCCCTGCCCCACTTCTGCTGGGGCTGCCAGCCTGCAGAGCAGCTGTTACCTGGCCATCTTGTCGGTGCAGGACATGGTGACGAGCTGCTCGCCCAGCAGGACGCCGTCCCACGTCTGCACCACGCTGGGGCCCCGGACGGGCACGGTCCCCTCACCGGACTCGATCTTGGTGCGCAGGTGACCGCGGGATCTCCTGATGCCGTGCTTGCTGCCGGTCACTAGGAGGCAAGAGGCGGCGTGAGGGGGGCCGGACCACGCTGGGCCAGACACGTGGGAGCCCAGTGCCACTGCCAGTGGGTGGGCACCGCAAAGCGTGAGTCGGCGCCAGGCGGGGGAAGCATTTTCCCCAGCAGTGATGCGGTGAAGAGCGGGCCCCAGAGCAGCCCCCTGGACCTGCCGGCCACCCCGTAAAGGGCCAGGCAGCAGGCGTCTGAGGCCCCGCGGCCATTTGGTCACATGCCCCGCAGCACAGAGCACGGCCGGGCCTGTGGACGAGGGGCTGCTTCCCGCCCACCGAGCCCTGGGTTGTGAGCTCCGTGCCGCTCCCACCTGTCATGGGCTCCCACCGGTCAGTCACAGGTGGCGGTGTTCTCAGCACCCCTCTGGCCATGTGAAGCGGGGAGCCGGGGTCCAGCCCCGGCTGCATGGGGAAGGGACTGCATGGGGCTTGGCCCCAGGGCTGTGGTCTGCCCACCCTGGCCTGGAGTTTCATCCTGGTCCATCGTTTCCTCACTGACTGATTTGGGGAAAGTCACTTAAAACCACTGAGTGTAATAATGGTGCCCACCCCTGAGGCTGTGGGGCAGAACGGGGACACAGGAACGTGTCAGCACAGGGCCCGTTACTACGCTGGGCCACGGAGGCAGGCACTCTGCTGTGCCCGGCCGTGGTCCCCGTGGGCCCCTAGCATGTGCTCGTGTCCTCCTCCTCACCTCTGTAGAGCCCCCTTGACGCACACGCACATGCACACGCACACGCACTCGCACACGCACCCTGCAGCCCCGCGGTCACTTGGAGAGCGAGCGTGAACAAGAGGAAACGTTACTTTGGTTTCTGAAGAGCTCTGTGTGTTGTCTGGATTATGCCACCACGTGGAAAAGGCCGAGCGCCTTGCGTGCAGGTCGTATGTAAAACAGCACAGAGATTCTAACATCTGCCGACGTAGGACGTCATGGGCGGACCCTAGATGCTTTCTTTAAGAGTTTCTATTTCAGTTTTAGAAGTTGTGGGGATGGGATTTTTCTCCTGCTTACCCCTATTGAAGGCATCAGATAATGCACGGCGTGTGGTTCACATAGGCGCCGTGTCTTACAGCTCTCGGAAGAACTTCCGGTATGTTTTGTCACGGTTTCTGAGACCGAGGTCCTTCACTATGCGTCCACAGTGCCCAAGGCTGTCTCTTGGGGAGAGAGATTGCTGTACTCCTCAGAGACAGTACACTTTCAGGAGATTTCAGATTGCTTTTTGATTCTTCTGCTGACCAGGTTCTTGATGAGAGCCAGTTTGGACTGGCCTGTGAGTCACCCACAGAAAGAGACACCACGGTGAGAGACTGAGCCTGGGTGAGTGCAGCCAGGGACACCCAGCCCTCCCCTGCTGGAATGCAAATCTCTCCTTTCAGCTTTAACTGGCGCTAGGAATCAGAAGACAATGATGATGGTGGTGCTGGTGATGG
>NW_024344378.1:591695-609868 GCF_902729225.1 Pteropus medius
GTGATGGTGGTGGTGACAGGTGGAACATAAGATAGTTTGAGTAACTGGAAAACACTCGAGGCACACTTTGGCTCGGTCTGACTTTATACTGTCCAGGCGGGGTCTTCGTCACGCTGATTCCCAGGGGCCAGCAGCGTTGGGGGTCGGAGGGCCAGCACAGCCTACCTCTTCTGTGGTTTCCTACATGTTGGGGACCTGCCTCATGTGTGGGCAGTGTCTCCTCGGGGGGTATGGCACTTGCTGTCCCTCTCTTCCTGGTGACTGTAGGGTCCACCTCTCAGTGCTTCAACCACTGCGTCACTTTCCAGACCTTGACAGTTGCTATAACAGTGTGAGGCTTTTCTAAACTCTTCCCCACTGCTCTGCACAGCTAACTTCCCATGAAGCGGGCTTGACAGTCGGTGAGGCCGCGGCGGCAGGGAGGCCTGGCTTGACCTAACGACTGGTCTCGAGGAGCTACCCCACAGTTTTCAGGTGGGTTAATTTTTCCTGAAGAGCCAGGTGCACAAGAGGCTCCTGAGAAGTGTTTATTTTTGGAGGCGTTGGCTCTCAGGCTGCCTTCCCTGGCTCCTTCTTGTCTAATTGCAAGTGGCAGGAGGGAGGCGGAGATGCCATTTCAAGCAGAACAAAATGCCGGTCGGACCGGAACCTGCGGGGAGCGGGGCTTGAATCATCTGCGGTGCGCTCCCAGTGTGCCCTCGGTGGAGAAGTGCAACGGGCCGCTCCTGCCTGCCGCGTGCACGTGCGCTCTCCCAGGTCCAGGAGAGGTTCCGATCACGCTCGGACGGCCCGAGGCATCAGACTTCATCAGCGCTCAGGACTCTGAACGCCTTACCTTGGAGACTGATGTCCAGAGAACGTGAGGGTGGCGAAACGCTTTAGGAAATTGTTCAAGTGAACGTTTTATTTTTAGGAGAGAATCAGAAGGAGATGGAGATCGATGGCAGTCGAAGAAGTCCCCCCGGAAGCCGAGACTGATCTAGAAAGTGGCACGTGGTCACTGCAAGGCCGTGGGGCGGAGGAGGGCCGGGTCAGGGAAGAGGAATAGGAAGGAGAGAATGTTTTGAAACACCAAGTAAACTTTTAATTTTCAAGGCGCCTTTGAAAGGCATATCCCAGAAGCCGTCGTAATAATGACGTGTACAGTCTCGGTCACGTGGTCACGTGGGCGTCCTTGGTTGTACTGGATGAAGACGGTGATGGTGACGGTGGTGAATTAGGAGGCCGTTTAAATTAACTGATGCTGCGATGCATGGACGTGATCACACATCACATGCTTCCGTCACTCAGCGGGCAGGTCCGAGGACGGGGGCCTCGGGAAGGGCGTTTTAGGTTCCCCGACTTCCTGTGGGATTTGGGTTTACCTACTGAATGGCCCAAATGGACAGCAGATGGACGCGGACACGCTGGGCGGTGAGCCCCTGCGCACGCGTCACGACGTAACCATGCTCCTCCCGCCGTCCGGCGGAGATCTTGATGAGATCTTAAATCCTTGGGAAACGGCACTAGGGACTGAATTTGCCTGGCTGCTCGAGAACCGGCCGAGAAAGAGGACTTTGCGTTGTGGGTGTCGGTAGGTGGCAGGAGGACCCCGCTGTCCTACAGGAGCCCGGCCACAGCGAGGGCCCGGAGCGCCCATCGCTCCGTGCGAGCAGCTTCTCAGCAGCATGGGCTCATGTCTGGCCCGGTGACTCAGAGCTACTCAGGGCATAGCCGCCTCCACGAGTCACTCCGAGTGGGTGAAGCCAGGACCTCCGTCTGCAGAGCCTGTGGCTGCAGCGGCTCCATCCTCGCCAGTAAGAGCCACGTTTGCCCGCCTGCCGTCCACTTGTCCCTGTGCGGACACCCCCCACCCTGCCGGTGGGTGATGCACACCTGGTCGGGGCAGGGGACAGTGAGAGGCCTTGAGTCTGGGGGCCCGAAACATAGCTGACCCTCAGACTGTGGGAGAACATTTAAAAGTGCTGGTCCTGGGACCCACCCCACCGAAGGCTCCGGAATCCTGGGGGAGGTGCAGGCAGTGGGACCCGCAGGGGCAGAAACCCCCCTGGTGGTCCTAACAGACAAGCAGGGCGGGGACAACCCAGCAGGTGCCAAGCGCCTCCCAGACGCCTCGGGCTGGCAGGTATGGATTCTATTTTCAGAATCCAGGGAGGGAGGGTTTACGTCCATCCACGTGAATGCTTTTGAGCAAAAAACACAGGGAATTCAAAATTTCTTGAGACACAGGCACTTGAGGGGGTGGCTGGGTCACAGCAGGGCTCTGTGCTGCTTTGTAGATGCAGGCCCAGCGGCCTCGAGCCTGCCTGGCCCGGGGGTGGGGGTGGTGGGGTGGGGTAATTGGTGAGGTGACAACTGCTGCCAGGTGGCCCTGGGGGACGGTGCTGTTGCTGGCGGCCGGCAGGAGCCAGGCGTGTGCTCAGATACACACCCTCCACATGTGCTACGGCTTCACTGGCCGGCCAGGCCTCCGGCAGGGCCCCCTCACTGCACACGCTCTGTGTCCCCGCTCCTTACAGGAAGGGATGATCTGGGCAACTCTGCTCGGAGCGTCTCAGACTCAGTGGTATCTGTGTCGGCACGTCTGGTGCGCCAGACACCTGTCGTATGTGCGCACGCATATGTAGGCGTGTACCGTGTGCGTGTTCTTATGCACATGTGCACACGTTTGTGTTCTCACACGTCTGTGTGCTTTTGCATGTGCACGCACTTGTGCATGTGTGCTTATGTATGCTGTGCACACACATGTACTTACACACGTGTGTGACAGAGAGGGAATGGGGAGCAGAGTCTGGCACAGCTGCAGGTGAGGGGGCCGCACGCTGTGGCCGTGCGGGGACGTCCAGCCGGTCCTTGCAGACCAGATGAGGGCACGTGACAGGGACCATGCAGGCCAGCCTCTGGAGAGGCCAGGACGTGGGTGGCCTCGGGCACCAGTGCTGCACCTTCTCGCAGCTGTGACCAGCTCGTCAGGCCGACGGTGGCCCCAGGGACGACGGCTCTCTGTGCTCTGTGTCTGTGGACACGGCATCGCCATGACCTTCAGGCCATGTGCCCTGGGCCGCACCGAGGAGCCTGGACCCCAAGTGGGGGCGGGGCTGCTCTCTGCGGGGCGAACTTGCAGGAGGTGGACTGGCTGTCCCCTGGGCAGAGACCCCTGTGCCGCTGTGGCAGGGCTGTCCAGCCCCCTGGGAAGAGCAGGGGCGACACACGTGCATGCGCCAGCGCCCAGCCCCCTTGGTGTCAGGGGGCCTGGTTTCCAGGCCGTGCCTCCCTTGGGCGGGGGAGGCTGATGACAGTCTGAGAGGCTCTTCTGAGCAGGGGACGGTGGGGTCGGGCTTTCCTGGCCTAGTGCACGGGCGAGGTGGGGCCGCCTGGGGCTCTCAGTGGACGGTCGTGCGACGTGCTGGCCAAGGGGGCCCCTCGGAGGCAACAAGCCTCTCTGTGCCTGCAGGTGGGCCAGGGGTGCATCTGAGGACACGTCTGTTTGCTTTTCTAGCCCAGCAGCTTCGCACCCTGTCAGGGTGGGGAGGCCGAGGATGAGGGGTGCTGGGGCGATGAGCCAGGACTGTCCCTGCAGACACCTAAAGGCTCAGGTGTGACTGGGGTGCCCGCCAGGAGGAGGCTGGATGAATTAGGCCCCACGTGTGTGAGGGTCCTCAGAACCGGGGGGCCCCAGGCTGGGTCCTCGTGATGCCAAATCCTTTGAGAGAAATGGAAAGAGAATTCTAGGAGCTACATGGAGCACGTTCACAGCTGTGTGTGGTGTCGGGGACACATGTGTGGTTGGGGTCACGTGTAGGGTTAATGTCATGTATGTGAGCTCGGGGTCACGTGTGTGGGGTCAGGGCCATGTGTGTGGGGTCCAGGTCACGTGGGTCTAGCCTGATGGACATTGCAGGAGACACGCTGTAGCCTGGGCTGTTCCCTCTCTTTCTGGGACAGTGTGGCAGTGACGCCCTGCCTGGCCTGCAGGCCCGCCCGGCCCCTCAGCCCTGGGCCAGCACCCCGGGGGCCCCGGGGCTTACTAGCTCCCATTCTTGATTCTCACACTCGATTCCCCATTTGCCCTCCGTAGGGCGTGGTGGGGATGGAGGTCTGTGTCTCCCATACTCGCATGTCCTGATCCCGTGTGGTGGTGTCGGGAGGAGGAGTCTTGGGAGGTGACAAGGACATGACGCCGGAGCCCCTGATGGGACCAGCGTCCGTATCCAGAGACCCAGTGAGCCGCCCCCATCCCGCCCACCCTCTGAGCTCGCAGGAGAAGAGCCCTCGGCGAGCTGGGAGGCGGCCCCTCCCCGGACGTGGAGTTGCTGGGGCCTTGGCCCCGGCCTCCAGCTCCGGCCTGTGAGGGGTGCGTGCCCGCTGTTTGCGAGCCCCACCTGTGGTGTCCGTCACAGCAGCCCGAGCGGACGGAGACTAATGCAGACGCAGCTTGGAACCCCGTCATGGGGACCCTCAGCCCTGTCCCAAGGGGAGCCACGCCGGAGGTCGGTGTCAGGAAGCGGACTGCGTCTCTGTGGAGCGGCACGCAGTCCAGGGCCAGAGGAGCCGCTGAGTGGCTGCGGGACCGAAACCATGTGGCTTCTGCACCCTGTCCAGGTGGGCACGCGGCGGACGCTTGCCTTCCTCCTGTGGTGGCCACACGCAGACTGGCCTCCCATGGAAGGGCAGAGACCAGGGCACATCTTAGAGACTGTCCTGCCTAGGAGCGTCTGCCGCAGGCTCCCACGAGCACAGCCGGCACCTGGACTGCCCCCCACTCACTAGGACTAGCCCCTTGTCACACGCACACACTTAGCGGCATGGCCTGCCTCAGGAGGGCGGCCCCGTGCGACTTCTGGGAAGCTGCGTGTGTGTGCACACGTATGCACGACACGTGTAACATGCTCGGGGGCGCCAGGAGCAGCCCCAGTGCTTCCCGTGTCCGATGGCGATGCCGACAGATCTGCCCGGGGGACCCCACCGTGACCTGCAGCCTGCAGCGTCACCTCCCCGCGGTGGCGGAGGCGCCTGGCTCTGCGCACCTGCCCTGACAAACCCCTCGCACGTGGGTTCAGCGCGGAACTCTGTGGGTGACGCCGGCTGCCCTGGGGACGCGCCTTCGTCTGGGGTCACCCGTCACCGGCCAAGTTAAAACCTGGCTTTTATCCCCAGCATAGACGCCACGGAGGCAAATGGAGCAGGCTGAGTGCGCCGTGTCACCTGGTCCCCGTCCCCCAGCCAGGGTGGGGGCTTCGGACTCCTCACAGTGCAGCGGGAACTGGCAACCAGAGCTCGTTTTGAGTCTCGGGCCATCCAGCTCTGTGACCTGGGCTCAGTGAGATCCTGGAGGGACGATGACGGGGGACGCAGACGCCTTCGCGCCCAGCGCCCGAGGCCCGGCGCACCACGCCTGGTCGGCACAGGCGGCCTGGGACCGCGTCCCAGGTGGGGGGTGGGCGCGGCATCTTCATCAACGTCTTGCGTAGGGCGAGGATTCAGGCATCGCGTCACCGCAGGGCGTGCTCACGTACAGGTGGAACAGCGTGTGAGAGATGCCGAGCTTGACGCCTCCCTTCCCTCAACGCCACCTTTCGAATATGGGCGCTCCGGGTCCCCGACGCTGGCTGAGGCGGAAAGGGCCGCTTGATCGGTCACTGCCTGTGGCCTGCGCCAGGGCTTTCACTCTGCCGTCCCGTCCGTCCCGTCCGTTCCGTCCCGTCCCGTCCCGTCCGTCCTCGTCCCATCCCGTCCCGTCCCGTCCCGTCCCGTCCGTCCGATCCGTCCATCCCGTCCGTCCGTCCCGTCCGTCCGTCCCGTCCGTCCCGTCCGTCCTGCGTCCCATCCCGTCCATCCGTCCGTCCCTGTCCCGTCCCGTCCGTCCGTCCCGTCCGTCCGTCCCGTCCCTGTCCCGGTCCCGTCCCGGCCGCTGCTCGGAAACCGCCGGAACGGGTAAACCACGCGAAAGCTAAACCACGGCAGGACCCTGTCCTCATCACCCTTCCCAGTGGTCACGTTCGGGCTGATCTGTCCTGAGTCCATTTCTCAGCCCGTGTGGAGCCGGATCCGTGTGTTTATAAAGCTGTCACCCGTGTCTTTACAAAGCTGTCACCCTCTGGGCACCGACTCGCGGGCACCGTGGGCTTCACGGCCTCCACAGGCAACCGTTTCTTTATCAAAGGGGAGAAGGGACTTGGACAGGGCAGGGCTCGGCCGCGGCCCGCAGGCGCCCAGCACGTGGGCCGGCTCTCCAGCGCCCAGAGCCATCGCGGCCACGCCAGTCGCGGTGCCGGGGGTCAGGGTCGGGAGCTGGGGTGTGTCCGGGCTGTGGGCTGTGAGGGCGGCGGCCGGGAAACCTGCCCGGGTTTCAGACGCTCAGGGAGCTGCCGGCTGCAGGCATGCAGGCTGGCCTGGGCGGGTTTGGTGACATTTGAGCCCCGTGGCTGGTGTGGGACAAGGTCTGGGGAAGGGACGTGGAGGGATGTGGAGGGCCAGTGGCCTCGCAGCCCAGCGCCTCAGAGGGGGCCTGCAGAAGCGTGCTCGCTGTGCGCAGCGTCCTCGTGAGGAATTCTCAGACGGGGACACAGATGTGCGCGGGGGCACGCAGCCCCCCTTCCCCGCGGGTCCCGCTGAGCCTGGGGAGAGTCCCCTCTGGAGTGGGCCCGGGTCCGTCAGAGCGGGACGGAGGCGTGGCTGTCACTAGCTCTGTCGTGCTGTTGTCCAGGTAACAGCACCGTCCCCGCTCAGCTCCCTCGGCCCTTCTGTGCTTCGGGGTGCGTGGCCCGTGTCCCGGAGAAGCCGGGTCGTCTGTGGTCCCCTTCCGTTTGAACCCGAGGCTCAGGGTGAGCGGCTGCGCTGGTGGTGGAACAGCCGGCACCTGGACCCACAGGCAGGGGCGGCCGCTCTGCGTCCCCCCTGCAGCCCTGTCACCTCCCGTCTGTGGCACTTGGAGTGTGAGTTGGGACGGAAAACAGCATGAGTGACAGTGGGTGGCATGGGGAGCACGGGGCAGCTGTGGCCCCACCCCCTCTGACTGGCCGCCCGACGGCCGGGCCTCGTGGTGTGAGCACTGACCACTACCTGCACCTTTACATGGGCCCCGTCGATGGGAGACCCTGCCCCTTAGCGACGCCCTTGCTGTGGGCCGAACGTTTGTCCCCAAGTTCACGTGTCAAAGCCCTGACCCCAGTGTGGTGGAGCCTCGGGGAGGTGACGAGGTCAGGAGGCTGGAGCCCCTGATGGGACCAGCGTCCCTCGTCCCCCACCAAGTGAGGGCACAAGAGAAGCCTCTGCACTGAACCAGGAGGTGGAGCCTCATTAGACGGTGAGTCTGCCGGGGCCCTGACCTTGGACTTGCAGCCTCCAGACTGCGACCGTCAGTGGCCGAGCCCCCAGGCTGTGGCGTCTGGCACAGCAGCCTGAGCCGACACCTAAACGTTTTATAGGAGATGTCATTGCATGGAGAGGGCGTGTGACAGGTGTGTGTGCGTGTGTGTGTGGGGGGGGGCAGCTCACATGCGCCCTGCAGGCCGCGGTCACTCAGAGGCCTGAGCATCGTGAGGGCGGGTCTGGGATGGCAGCTTGGCTGGCCCGTGCGCCAGAAGAGATGGGGACAACACGACGGGCGAGGGTCGCCCCCCGAGTGCGCCCGGCCGCTCACCTGAGGTGCAGCTCCAGCTGCGCGTACAGGAAGTGAAGCAGCGCCCTGCGGGCCACGACCTCCGCGTGGCAGTCGTTGACCACCAGCCCCTGGTCGTTGATGTGCTCGCCGCTGATGCACTTGGTCCCCGAGGACAGGACGACCACCTGGGCCTGCCTGACGTCCAGGCCTGCGGGCAGAGGGAGCGTCAGCGCACCGCGTCTGCCCGTGGGGCCACGTCCGCCCCCACCGCCTCTGTGGTGCCCGCGCCGCGAGCCGCCATGCCCACACGGGCCGCGGGGCTTCGGGGGGCCACGGCAGGTGCCACCTTGTTTCAGGGTGACACGCCAGCGGGAGTGCTGGTTCCCAGACCGGATCGGTGGGGTGCCCGGCGTCTCCACCTCACGGCACGTCTGTGCAGGGTCCTGCGAGGTGGGGACAGGTGGCCTGCCGCCAACAAGCCTCACAGGGCCCCGCCACCTCCGGCCTGGACGGGCAGTAAGCCGGTGGGCCCTGTTACCCAGACAGAACCCAGGAGCCCGGCCGCCAGCCCCTGGCCCCACGGGCTGAGAATTAATCGGAAGGTTCGCCGATGGGAGCGTGTCGTGCCCGTGACAGGCCCGACTCTGAGACCAGCGCCGGCCCTGGCCATGGCGTTGCTCGAGGCCCCGGGGCCCAGGAGGGCTCCTGTGCAGACTCCAGACCTGCCGTCGGTCCTGTGCTCCCCGCACCTCTGGGTGGAGCCCGCTGTCCCGCAGGGCCACGGGACCCGGTGACGAGACAGACTAGGTGCGCAGGCGCCCAAATGCACGGCTGACCAGAGCTCCTGCTCACGGCCACTGCTTCCCCCTCCCGGGGCTTCGCCTGGCCGGGGCCGGCCTCTGCGGGGCAGTCGAGGCTCGGGTGCCGGGGGGTCAGGGTGCGTGTCACCAACAGCCGCATCCTCTGATTCAGCCCACAGCTTCCGGACTCCCCTGAAGAGCCACAGGCGGAGGAGGATAAGCCGCGGGGCGACGTGGTGACGAGGCCGCCGCCCTCCCCGGCCCTGTGGTCCCTGCAGCCCCGTGGGGCACAGTAGCTTCTCGCCTGCCCGCGGGGTCACGGCCGTGCCGGGCCCCGCACCCCGCTCACGGCTTTGAGCGAGGACGAGGAAGTGGCCGTCACGCCTGCTGCCAGCAGCACCGTGTGGCACTGTCACCGTGTGTGATGCTGGGATCGCGGGCTCAGTCCTGGATGGGGCAACTTTCTGACGCTCTCTGAACCTGGGTTCCCGGCCCGAGGGTGGGGCGATGTGGCTGCTGCGGGGGACGCAGAGCAGAGAGGAACGGGGAGGCCGAGGCCGGCACACGGCCAGGCGGAGAACGGGCTCCTCGAGGCCCTTGGCCTTCGCTTGGTGTGTCGCTTGGTCCTGTGGGACTCGTGTGCCAAAGGCCAGACCGCCCGGTGGAGGGACGAGCGCTGTGCAGCCCGCGCTGTGCCCAGGTCCCTCCTTCCTCGCTGTCCACCTCTGCGGCCCTGGGAACTACGGGGCCCTGGCCAGGCAGCTGTCACTGACCCCCCTGCCGAGCCCAGCCCCACAGCTCTCAGGAAGTGGTGGACACTCATGGATCGTGACGTCGCAGCTTTAGGACAGGCGGAGCCAGCACACAGCGCCCCCGTGTGGTTTCTCCCCGGACTGACCGTGATGCTGCCGCGGCCCAGCCACCTGCCCATCCTGGGTAGGGCCGTCCCCTCCCCGACAGCCGGTGTCCCCGGAGGAGGACCCGAGAGTCATGGGTCCACAGGACCCCACCACAGAGCTGCATCTAACCACAACGGCCACCGAGTGACGCCGACGAGTGGCCAGTGAGGAACCACTGTGAGGAGACATCGCTCTGCAGGTCCCAGCTTGGTTAAGGCAGGTGTTCAGCGTGACGGGAAGTGACACCGGTGACAATTTCTAGCTTTCCGACACGCAGCCGTCCGGTGACGTCCCAGCAGCAGCCCGAGAACCAGCGTCGATGACCCCGCAATGCAAAAACGCGGTTACGACCACACACGGAGAAGGGGCCTGACGAAACCCCAAAACGGCTTTTCAGAACAACCGCGTAAACAGACGGGATGGGACCTTCCAGTGTGATACGCGTGCGTGCGCACACGCACGTCACACAGAGGGGTGCGCACGCTGACACCCGCTGAGGCGCGGGGGGACAGTCGCCGTGTGACACGCTGGGGTCGCGTAGCCTCCGGAGGACCCAGGAGAGACACCGCGGGACATGCACGGACAAGGCGCCAGGGTGCGGCCCCTGCACAGGCCCCGCGGCTGCTGCGTCGCACGCGGGCACAGTGAGGCGCGGCAGGGGGACCGGGCGGCTCACGGAAGCAGCGAACGTAGGAGGCGCAGGTTCAGGAAGCGAGCGAGACCCAAGACGAGACGGTGACACGCGCCCGGCGGACACTGAGAGGCCGGCGCGGACGGCACGAGCCGCGCTCCTGGGTTCGCCGTCCTGTCCTGCCTCTGCTTGAGGTGACGGACGCGGGGACCAGCGCCCGCAGAGACAGTGGGAGGGTTTGTTTCTGACCTAGACGACCTGCCTCAGAAGCGCGGTGTTGTTATTTCTAAACCATAGAAGCTGATTCTAGCGGCCGCCCAGGAGACTCTGCAGACGGGGACTGAAGCCGGGACACCAGCCGAGGACACCGTGAGCTGACGCACGACATCGAGAAGCGGAATGAAGCAGAGGGGCCGGAAGCTGACCCGAATTTGGGGTTCAGTGCGGTTGGGGACCAATGTGTCACCCTGGGGCACAGACCCCGACACCGGGGCAACAGGAAGGCCACCCGGAGAGAGAGCGCCACCTCCTCTGCTGCATGCCACATGCCAGGGCGAGTCCCCGTGGGTCACGGGCACGTGGAGCTGACGGAGGCTCTGCTCGCTGTCAGCAGGACCGGGGCGCGGCCGAGGCACCCGCGGTCAGCGTGGACGGACACACCACGGCCCATCCGGATGGGGGGACCGCGCTCGTGAGAGAGTCGTGAGCCAGCGCCCGTGCAGACACGGAGGGACGAGCGCCTGCCACCGAGTGCGAGGCCCCGCACGGCGCGACCCCAACTCTGCGACAAGCCACGGCGACGGTTGTGGGGAGGTGAGTGTGGGGAGCGCAGCGCAGCTTGGGGGTTGGGGAGCCCTGCTCCGCACCCCAACTCCACGCAGCCTCAGCCTCTTCCTGCAAAGCCGCTTCTCCCCCGCGTGCTTCTGTTCCCATTCTCTGAATGCCCTGTGTCCACTGAACTTGAGCGGCTTGGAAGGCGCACTGGTCCCTGGGGACCCACTGGACAAAGGCCGAGGGGAGCATTCTCCCCCGGACCCAGCGAGGGCCCAGCGAGGGCCCCGGGCGGTGGCCGTCCCCACACCCGGAGCACAGCACCGGTCCCCAGCGGCTCCAGCCTCTACATCCTGCAGATGCGTGGGGTTAGCAGGACAGCATGTCACGTGTAAGAGTGTCACGTGTTGTCCTGTGAGTGACGATGCTTGTGCTACGGGCCTCGGGCCAGGAGGTGGGCGGGCTCTGACCCGCACAGGCATGAGTCTGCGGTCAAGTGAGCGCCCCACTGTGTCCTTAGGGAAATGGGGATAAAGCTGGTGCTCCCGAGTTCTGGAGGGTCAGGAAAACCGTGTCACGCGTTTAGCGTGGGCCTTTCCGAGTGTCACAGAGGAGCCACCATTTTAGCCGTTAGTTCTGCACACACCTCGACCCCCGGTCACACGTGCTGCAGTGACATGAGAAGCCACCTGCTCTTTCCTCGCTTACGCCCCCGCGGAGCCCGTGCTGGTCGCGTGAGAACGGAGACCTGTCTGCAGCAGCCGACAGCACCTTCGAGAACGTCGAAAACGCGAATCCGCCCACAGCCCTGACCCGCCTGCGCGGCCGAGGCCCGCAGTGAGTCTCGCGCGTGCTCCTGCCGGGCCTCAGGGCGCCTCTCACGCCTGTTCCTTCCGTCGACGTGCGTCGAGCACCTCACTGCTGCGGGGGGCGCAGAACCGGGAAACCCCAAGTCCCTTTCGTCACCGAGCCGACGGCGGGGAGGAGGCAGCGCGCCGGAGAGCGGTGCCCAGGGCGGCGTGGGCCACGGCTGGCTGGCGGACGCCTCTTGAGGGGATGGGGTGCCAGGAGAAGTTGGGGTGACCCTGTGGGCACCTGACACACGGAGACGGCGTTGGCAGGTCCCCGAAGGGCCAGCTCGTGCGCGGGGCGCGGTCCCTGGATGGCTGGGCGCGCGGGAGCCCACGTGGGCAGTGGGTGTGTGCACAGCGTGCGACGCCAGGGCTGTGGGGGGACCCGGGCCGCCCGCGTCCCCTCCCGGCCCCCCAACTCCAGCCCGTCCCCCGTCTGCCGGCACCGGCACCGAATCCCGCCCCCGGCCCGGAGGGCATGGAGCCGGCTGGTGGCTCTTTCTCCTCCGCGCCCCTCACAGAAGGGCCTTCGGACACCGTCAAAAGCGCGGACGTGACAGCGGCCCCGGCCGGCGCGAAGCCCCAGGACGCTCGATGTGAACCTCTGGGGAGACGCCTGAGACTCGGCCTCGGAGGAGCGTTTCCGGGGGCTTCTGCCGGCCAGGGGGGTCCGGGGCCCGCGGGGCGTCACCGCACAGATGGCGTCACCGTCCAGCACTGCGCTCCGCGCCTGGAGCTGATGCAACGCAGCGCAACCGTCTGGAAGCCGAAACCGAAACCGGCCAGCTCGTTCTGCGGACGAGGTCCCCTCGTGGCCCGGCGGGGATGGAGGGACGCTGGGCGCGGGCGAGTCCGCACGGGACGCACAGCCCAGAGGCAGCGCCGAGACCGACCGGCCGAGCTCCCCAAGCCGGCGGTGTGGCGGGGTGTCCCGGGCTCCGGCGGGGTGTCCCGGGCTCCGCGGGCCACCCGTGACGCAGCGAGCGGCACGCGCCGAGCCCCAGCGGGAGCTGAGGACGCGGGGCCCGCGCGGGCAGCTCAGTCACCGCTCAGCCGCGGGTTGACTGCGTGACAACACGTGTCTGATGCACATTCCCTAAGAAATCAACTCGACCTGCCCCCGCTTAACGTTGGGGGCTGGGGCTGGGCGGAGCCCCCGCGGCCCTCTTCGCTCCCCTCGCGGACCTTCCCGCTCTCCCCGCGCGGGTCAGAGCTGAGGACGCAGCAACCGCTCCGTGTCGGGCACCGATGCGGGAGCTGGGCTGGAACAGGGCCCCAGACGGCAGCGTGCGGCTCCCCGAGCACGGCCCGCCCCCTCCCTCGCTGGCTCTGCTCACGCCCCCAGGGGGCCCACGCGGGCCAGCGGCCGTGAGGACAGACGGGGGGATCAGGAGACGCAGCCCCGAAACCAGCAGGGTGACCTGAGCAGTTCCCCTGGGGCCCAGCATGTGGGACGAACCACGCGGGGGCCTAGTCCTCACACTCGGGCGTCCTGGCGGACACCCCCAGAACGCTGCACTGCGGGGAGGCGCAGGCACTCTTTAGAGATGCGGCGTGGCGGGGCTGGCTTACGAGAGGTGCCAGCCATGTCCCCAAACTCCAGTGTTGTGAGGGTCCGCTGCAACTCCCCAAGGAAGGGCCATGGGGGAGGGAGGGGGTGGTCAGCGGTCAGCGGTTACTGGGCTGGCATGGTTCACGCTCCCGTGCGGACTGGCCGAGCCGGCACTTGGCCCGTTGGGGGCTCATTTCTTTAGATCAGAGGGACACATGAGCGATGGCTGATGTGAGTGACAAGCAGCATGGCCCGCAGGACACCTGGCTGAGCGAAAGCCAGAAACGGCGGGTGTGAGGAGCCCACACACAGTGCGGGGCCGGCACCCCGCGGCCTCCCGCGGGCCCCTCTGTCGGCTCTGCGCTGCGTCCTGTTCCCTCCTCTGCGCGAGTTGCTCTGGGCTCAGACGGCCGCTGACCGGCTGGTGGGTGAGTTGGATTCTGGCTAACAGCCAGCGGCAGTGGCAGGCGCTGGTGTGGCCAGATGCCCCCCACCGCCCTGCTGTCCCCCTGCCCCAGCCTCCCTCCCCGACTCGTCCTTCCTCAGGCGGGCGGAGCGGCCTAGGCACGCTCTCCCCAGTGCTCAGCACAGGTGACAGCCCCCTTCCCCGGCTCTTGCCAGGGGCCTTCTAAAGCCATCTCGTGAATTATCCCGTTCTCGACTCCCAGTCGGGCGGGCTGGGCCAGCAGTGGGCGTCCACGCGACACAGGGTCCCAGTGGCATCTGTCCTGCGCTGTGTGGTCTAAACGTCACTGCGAACCAAGGACCGCCATCCCACTCCTTCCCACACAAGGGGCCGGCCCCCAGGCATCCGTGGACACGTCATCAGCGTCACGGCTCTGTCTCCACGCGGCAGTGATGCGGATTGGCTCCTCGAAGTCACGTGGTCATTTACCCCCTTCGCTGGCGTGAGCTTCTGTCCAGGGCTTGGTGTCCAGCTCCTGCGTCCTGCTCATCTCCTTGCCCTGGGCTGGTGTAAATAATTTTCCTCCAAAGTAATGGGCCTCCGCAAGCCGCCGCCGTGCACTGGGCGGACGCTGAGCTGCTCCTGGGGAGGACCGGGCTGGCAGTGTCTCTTGGGGGAACAGCGGGGTTTCACGCGGGAGGAACCGAGGTCAGGGGTCTGAGGGGACGTTTACCTCATGGGCACTAGGGGGTCCCTCACCAGCCCCCAGCTCTGGCCTCCCCCTCGAGGTCACGCTGCTGGTTGACTGGGACGCGGGCCAGGCGGCCTTAATGTTTGGGTGAGAGCTTACTGGAGAATGTGCCCAGGGCCTGAGACGATCAGTGTGACATTTCATTCACAAGTGAGGACGTCCGGACAAAAATGTAAGCAGAGTGAAAGACGATGACTGAAAATTAATGAACGGGGTCAGTGATGGGGGGGCAGAGGGGACTCAGGGTGCCTTAAAAATAAGAAAGGAAATGCAAAGACGGGGTTCATTCAGAATATCGAAAATGCCACAAAAACATGTATGACGGGAGGAATTTATCAGACACCGTACGAGGAAAAAAATGCACAAACAGCTTAAACGTGTGGGTAAGTGAATGGCTCACACCTTCTTTACGAACAGGAAGCGAGGGTGCTCTCTGAACTTGACAGTGTAAGAAATAAAGGTTCACGAACGTCACCTAAAATTACAACTGTCATAGGCGCAGTAATGAAAAGAAAGTGTCAGATTTTAACGGCGTGAGCCAGTAGAAACTATTTAGAATTGAAAATCCAGAAATGAACAACCAATATGGTATTCAGAGTCACGAAAACGGAGGTTAAAAATGGCCAGAGGTGGCTGGTCCCCGAGGGCACAGGGAAAGCCAGGGGAACACTGCTTTTCACTCATAAGGTCCCTCCTGTGTGAGGTTTTTGCCATAGGACGGCATTATTTTGATAAAAGTAAAAGCTGTTCATAAAAGCACATTTTTTTGCTACCACATTTCCCTTAATGGCTATAAAATGGCCCGAGGCTCGTAAATGAAAAGGGCTTCGCATGTGGATAAATTGGCGTCTCGCCAGAAAATGCAGGGGCGATGGCATCGTTTTATTTCAAAACATACTTAATTTTGTGACGTCGTAACACACACGTAGCGACTGGAATAAGACCCATCACTCGGCCTCAGAGTTTCTTAGGCATTTGCTTGAATAACTAAACTAGAGTTAAGATGAAATGGCACATCGACTTTAAGTAAATAAATATTTAAAAATATTTCTATTAGGAATTTTGTACATTTCTCCCTAATCTCTTTTAAATCAACATGTTTATTAAATCGGCTCTTTATAACAGGAAAGTAAATTTCAGCCATTTATTCTTCAATGTCCATAGATGACTGATTCGCGAAGCTTGACCTTGTAAAGTCTCACTTTCCCATCATAAATTTAGCTCGATAGATAAATCGCGTGCACATAAAGCAGTGTATTCACTGGCTTTTATGTGCCTTTTCCCCACAAGTCCTCGGAAGACTCGTGTTTTCCAAGGAGGCCTTCGCGTCTCCTGGAAAAGCAGAAAGCCATCGGGGCCTCACAGCTTGGAGCTGGGCAAACACCGAAGTGCCGCTCACCAGAGCACACCGAACGCACGCCTCTGGGGCTGGGGACGCACCGCGTGGGAGAGGGGACACACGGGCTGGTGCCCCCGCCCCCACCGCCCCACGCTCGTGGGTCAGGCCGAACTCACGTGAACTACGTTATCCTGGCATCTGTGGCAGAAAAATCTGCGACACTCCAAATTTTAAAACGTGCCAGGACCCTGTTTCTGTGACCCTGCACGTCACTCTCACGCTTTCACATGGGTTTATTCTGTCCTCACGACCCAGTCCCCTTGGGGACGGCGGACTCCGCAGGCAGGCGCCTGGTCTATTGGGCTCCCTGTGGTTCTCCTGGGACCCGGGGGGCGATGCTCAGTAAACCGTGGCCCTCGACGGGGCACAGTTACTGACAGCCCCGTGCGGCTCTTGGTAGGGGCTTGGCGTTCCCCCAAGCACTGTGTGCTCACGGGCGCGTCTGACCTCTGAAGGACCCTCCCAGAAGGCACTTGTGTTGTCCCCAGTCTTAGAGACGCCAAGTGGCCCGAGGCCACATCTCTAGTGGCCGAGGGAGCTGGGATCCAGCCTAAGCCCTAGCTCCCCACCCGTGGCACCTGTCACGGTCTCCTGGTGCTCGTGTCCGGTGGGGCTGAGCCTCCTCTCGGCCCCCGGTGCGTGCAGGATGGTGTCCGGCATGTGGAGCACGTGACTCAGCCCGCTGGGGCCAGACGGGGGTACACGCGCCACAGGGGCAGATGCATCACATGCGGAGAGGTGGGTGGGAGCCACCGAGGACGCCGGTGTCATCGACGAAGCAGTCATCTTCCGCCTAGAACATGGCCTGATGAGCTGACATCACCTGCGACGCATTTCGTAAGCTCGTCCCACTCACCAGATTACACCGTGAAGAGGCCTCTGGTTTCCACGTTAAAAGATGCACTCAACGGAAGGGTCGAGCTGTCGTGCCGACGGAGCCTGCTCCAGGGTCTCCAGCGACGGGGAGAGTGGACCAGTCACCTGATCTTCATTGATTTTTAACAGACACACCTTTGGACAGCAGGCAGATGACCCCTTTCTAGTCTTAGACTTCGCCTGCGCGTGCAGAACGTGTAGAACTCAAACAACCCAAAGCCGGTTAGTTTTGTGATAACTGATCCCTAGCAGGTGGCTGCCGGCTCACGCCAGACTCCAGAACTAGACACGGTTGAATTCAGAGAACCCGATGGTTGCTTATCACGCGTGGGTTGGAGGCAGGACGTTTTCAACCAGACTGGCCGTCACACGCTGCCGCCTGTCCTCCCGGCCTGATTGTGGAGGTGGCCACTGCTCCGACATGGGCACCACGCTCCCGTTGGGCCCTGTCCTCCCCAGACCCCAGACGCACCGCAGTCCCTGAGCCGGGCAGGCGGCAGGCCACAGGGAGAGGGTCCTCTGGTCTCCTGGGAAAGCGACCCGGGGGCCTGCACCTCCGCAGGAGGGCTCAGGGTCCTCCCGGGGATGGCGTTCCTGGGCACCCGGAGGACCCGCACGGGGTGGGGGGAAGGACGGAGGCCTGGCTGCCAGCCACAGCGGCTCCTCGGCGGCCTGGCCTGGCCTGGCTGTGGCTCTGGCTGTTCCGGGCCGGGCAGCGAGGTGGGCTTGCGCGGTGGCCGGTGACCGGCAGGCCCTCGCCCTCCTGTCTTCGTGCGCGGAGCCGCGTGGAGGCCCGAGGGCACCACCACGGCCACCACGCCGTGCCGGTCTCACGCCTGTCCCTGCCCCCTCTGCGCCCACTGCCGTTCTTCTTTCCGTGTCTTCGGAGGGAAGGGAGGACCCTTTGGTGCCCACGACCGAGCAGACCCCGGCTCCTCTCCTGAGACGGGAGCCCTGCAGGGGGCTGAGCGGCGTTACCTGTGGTCATGACGATCCCGGCCAGGGCTCGGTGGTGGGCGTGTGCGGCCGCCAGGCCCGTGGTCAGCTCACGGAACTTCTGCGTGACCAGCTGCGACACGGAGTCGGCGAATTCCTGCAAGACACCAGCACCGGACCTCTGACACTGCGCGCTGACGCTCACACCGCCCCCTCAAAGCCCTGACCCCACGCGTGGTGTCCCAGGTCACTATGTCAACACACGCACTGTCCCCTGGCCCCCAGGCCTCGGGGAGGCTCCGATGTCATACTGGACGGACTGTGAGCCCTGACTCTGAGGAATCGCCAGCGGGAGCCTGCCTGCGCCTGAGCACGACCTTGCAGGGGTGCGTCCGTGTCCTCCCTCCCCGCCCCTGGAGGAGCATGCACAGTGCTGTCCCATGGGGGCCTGGGACCCGCACGTCGGACGGCCAGCTCCCCCCTCTCAGTACCACTGAGCCAGCTCTGAGTGCCCACGCGGACCACGGGCTGGCCGGCTCAGCTGCTCCCTGTGGCTCACTCACCCCTTCCTCCGTCCACATGTCTGCACAGGAGCCCAAGCACACACGTGTGTACACACAGACACATGCACAGACACACTCATATGCAGAGTTGCACACACGTGTGTACACACAGACAATGCACAGACACACTCATAT
>NW_024344378.1:609898-654255 GCF_902729225.1 Pteropus medius
GCACAGACACACTCATATGCAGAGAGATGCACACACGCGTGCACACAGACATGCACATACATCCATATGTGAAAGATGCACACATGTGTACGCAGACACATGCATAGACACACTCATGCAGAGATGAACACACGTGTGTACACACAGACAAAGGCACACACACGTGTACACACATACACACATGTGCATGCAAAGAAATGCATACACATGTGCACACAGACACATACATAGAGATACACACATGTGCACACACAGATGAACAGAACGGCGTAATACTTGCACATACGCACACACGTCCAGACAATGCGTCTATGTATGCACACACATGCCTGCGCACGTTCACACACAAAGACACCAGCACACACACAACACGACACAATCCCATCGTCGAGTAGCCCCGAAGTGACCCCACACGTCCGTTAAAGCGGCGCATGTGACATAACGAGGCCGAGTGGCCAGGGCTGTGGCTTTGCTGTCTCCGTCCCACAGGGCGGGCAGTGGGGCCGGCGCCTGTGGGGTTTGCGGCCTTTCCCTGCACTGCTGTGGCAGCTCCAGAAACCCCGCAGTGCGTCCCCGAGGGTGTGACGCCGTGTCACCCCCTGGAGGGGTGGTCCAGGCCTGCTGGCTGGGGATGGTGGGCTGACCGTCTGGGGACTGCTGGGCAAGGGGCGCGTGTCCTGGGGGCCTGCCTGGCTCTGCCCGAGCAACTCAGACGCCTCACCTTGGGGCGGGAGCCATAAGGCCACGGGGTTTTGGAGGTGACCCCTGGGGGCCGTGCTGTCCTTGTGACCTGGGAACTGAGGTCCCGGGAGGGTGGGCTCGCGTCCTGGCCCCTATGAGTCTTGGGGCCGCTGGACAAATGACCACAGACTGGACGGCTTGGAACAACAGGGATTTATCACCCCAAGGTCTGGAGGCCACAGTCTAGTCGGGGTGTCACAGGGTGACGCTCACTCCAGGGGACGGTCCAACTTGCCCCCGGCGTCCCTGGGCTGGTGGCCGTGTCCCTCCCATCTCTGCCTCCGTCTCCATGTGGCTTCTCCCCGTGTCTGTGTCTCCTTCTGCCTCTCATGAGGACAGTGTCACTGGGTCCAGGGCCACGCTGGCCCCAGGTGACAGCCTCACTTCAAACCCTTGGTCACATCTGCAGAGACCCGGTCCCGGTTCTGGGTGCAGGACGTGGACGAGCATGTCGAGGCCACACGGCCCATCTGAGCCGGCAGTGCGGTCACAGAGGGGTGTCTGCTGTCCCCAGTGAACCCGTGTGATGGCTCCATTTCTCAGAAGAGCCCGACCGACTTCTTAAGTGAAGGGGGACTGGCGAGTCAGCCTCCACGGGGCGTCTGCGCTGTGCCTCAGCCGCGGTGACGCTGCCAGGACCCAGTTCCAGGAGAGGACGGGGTGGGAGGCGCGGTGCCCTCGGGGCCCCCACCACGAAGGGTGGGCCTCAGCAGAACGTGAGCCGTCCGCCAGGTCGGGGGGCCAGTGCGGGGCGAAGGCGGGACCTGGGACGCGGGCCTCCCGGGGGGACGGGGACAGGGCTGGGTGGCAGGATCCCAGGACCCGAGGGCCAGGCCCCCAGGGGCCCGCGCCTCTGCCTTGTCCCAGAGGCAGAGCCTCCGAGCCTGACCTCAGGGCCGGGGGAGTGGGGAGGATGCAGGACACAGCACTGGCCCCTCCATCCATTCCCGGACGGCCGGACTCACGGATGCGCACTCCTGAGGTCACAGGACGGCTGCTTGGGCGGGCTCCGTGGCATGTCACCGACGGGGTCACCTGGCCGCTGTGCTGCCGGTGTGAACTGGGGACCGAGGGCTGCTGCAGCCGCCCCCCCGGCCCCCTACTGGCAGCCACAAGTCCCGGCGGCTCCGAGCACCTTGAGGCGGAGCGTGTGTTGTCTCCCGTCCCGTGTCATGAGCCAGGTGTCCCCCCCATGGCCGTGGGCACAGGGACAGTCTATTCCCAGGGCCGGGCGGGGCTAGCTCTGTGTGGCCCGAGGGAAGGACTCGGGCAGGGCAGCGATGACGTGTTAAATGGAAAGGCCGCCGGGGACCGAGCGGAGGACGTTGACCCCAGGCCGAGTCCACCTGCTAATTCTCCTGGCCGCCTCCTCGGGCTTCGTGCTGCACGCCACAGGGAGCCCCGCACGGGGGTGCCGAGACCCACCCCAAATCCCGGACGAGGAGCCGGACAGCCATGTGCCACATCTGCTCAGCACGGAAAGCAGGGCATCCAGCTGTCCTTGCTGGCGGAGCCGGTGGCAGGGCTGGGTTCGCGTCTCTCCCACGTTGTCCCGGCCCCTGGCCTTTCTCCCGGTTGGCTGAGGCCCTGCGCCCCGGAAGCCTCGCTGGGCGGGGGTTCGGCGGGGCCTGCCTGCACCCGCGTGCCTCCGCTCACGCACAGCTGGACACTGGCCGGACGCTCGGAGCGGAAGCCGTCGGAGGGGAGAGGCGAGCTTCCGGAGGACCATGCGATGACCAGGTGCTTCTGGCTCCAGGGTCAAGTGGGGACGGCGGCCCCGTAGCTAATGAGCTGTGTTATTATACTTAACGGGAAAACAAAACCCAAACACTGCTTGGCGTCCGCCTGTGGCCCGGTTACCGAGCAAATCACAGCGCTATTCAAACAGGAAAAACACGTGTCACATGGCGACCCCGGGAGTCGAAGCCTCCCCCGTCTCCAGCACTAATATTTTGAATGCCATAAATAAATAAAATGTGTTCGGATCTGCAGTGGCAGTCCTCGGGGGTGAAATTGACATTCAGCCAAAGTGGTGAGGATATTAAAATCGATAGATTATGAAGGAGAAATCCTTCAGTAAACATTTTCCTGTTGAAACCCTGTCTTCGGCTTTGTCCTGCTGAAGCAGCACAAAGGTTAGATTTGCATATGGCTGGGGGCGGGACCGGGGCCTGCGCCCACGTAGCCTCTGCCGGTCCCTTCCTCAGCCTCGTTCGCCAGCCCGTGCGGCCCCTGGTGGTCTCGGGGACGAGGGCTGGGGGCCTGGGGACGGCAGGCAGCACGGGCGTGAGGAGGCCCCTGTCGCGGCCGTGCCCTCGGAGCCAGCATACTGGGCGGCGGAGATGGGGCCGGGGTGGGGAGGGGGAGCAGTGCCGGTGCCAGTCCTGGAGCTCAGGATGGGCAGGCATGGCCAGACCTGTGTTTGGGGACACCGGTGGCTTCGTGCCTGAGGGAGTGGCAGGATGCTCGTCAAGGTGGCTCGTGCGCCCTGGGCCCGGAGGCCGGGGACACGAGACTTCGGCAGATGGCGCTCCCCGAGACGCCGTGCCAGCATCGGCCCCTGCCGGCCCGCCGTGTGCCCCCAGCCGGCGGTCAGCCCTGCGCCTGCTCCATGGAGACTGTCCCAACCGCAGAGCAGGGAGAGGACAGTGGCAGGTGGCTTTGAGCACCCTATGCCCCACGCGCCTCGGTCTTGTCCCAGGTGCCCCTCCTGGAGCCCAGGCAGCAGCCGGCACCAACCTGCCGCCAGGGGCCAGCCCCCTGCGGGGTCTTCGGCCGGGCCAGGGCGCGTGGAGCAGAGAGACGCCGTCCCCGAGCCCGCCCGGAGGGCAGATGTGGGAGCAAATGAGCCACCACAGTGACTTAGGCCACGGGGTTCAGTGTGGTTCACCAGGCAGCCTGGGCACTGGCGCCGGGCGTATCTGGGACCTGCAGGCGAGGCCACCACGTGTCACTGCCTCGCGGGGTCGCTTTGAGTGAAAACATCATCAATTCTGGGTGAGGAAAAGCTCACCAGTCAAACCACTTGCTTGATCATTTATCAACTTTGAGCTCGTTATTGTTTTTTAATTTGGAGGACACTGCAGTTGGCGACAGGCATCTGAGCACTAAACGAGTGACCGCAGTCCCTCTGGCCCGGCGCTGGCCGCTCGGCCGTCTGCGTTCGGTTTCTTGGCCTTGGGTCGCGTCCTCTCTGATTTCGCCCTTAGGCTGTGGACAGGAGCCTGAGTGTGAGAACTCTGCCCCCTCACCCAGGAGGGTCGGCACGTGTCACCGTGCCCCGAAGTGTGTGACCGCCTTGGCAGCGCACAGGCCTCGGAAGCCCTGCAGGCGAGCTGGGCGGGGCCTGGACAGGTGCCGTTGGGGCCGGGACCCTGGGACGCCGGCCGTCCACGCGGCCTGGGGAGGAGGCGGAGCAGAGGCTGCCTCGGAAGCACTTCCGTGTTTATTCCATCTCTGTCCCCGTCCGCAGGGAACAGGATCGATCAAACTCATTGAGCAAGACACTAATGACATGCAGAGACGAAAGGACAAGGTCCACTAGATAGAAAAGCCACCGTACCAAACAGGGAACACAAAGCCGTGCGTGACAGATGGCGGCCAACATCCTTTGGGGACGAGCTGCATGTCGGGTGCCAGGTGCCGGTGGGTCTCATTCCCAGGTGCTCCCCACCGGGAGGCAGCTGCCCTCACCGCCGACTTCGCAGATGCCGAGAGAGGGCAACGTCCTCGCTGGGGACACGCAGGCTGCATGAGACCCCAAGGCCCATGACAAGCCACTGTCCGGCCTCGAGCCGCTGCAGGGCGGGGTGGGGCAGTCTCGGTCTCTGAGCGAGACGGGGTCCCCGAGACAGGCGGGAACCAGGACTCCGGCCTCTTTCTTACACAGGTCCGTGTTCTGTGGCCCCCTTCACTGCGGCAGTTCAGGGAGCAAGTGACGCCTGGCGAAGGGAGAAGGGGCGTCTGGGGGAGGAGGTGGCAGGAGAGCCATGGGGCAGCCGTGCGGCCCACAGGCCCCCGCTCCCCATTCCCCTGAGCCAGCATCTCGGGAGGGGCGTCCTTGGTGGCACGTCCCGCAGGCTGCGAGGGTGATTCTGACGCACGTTGTCTGACACCTACTGCGTGACAAAGGTGCTCTCTCCCCCCAGGCCCTGCCCCGGCTGCCCGGAGCTGCGTTCAGCCGGCCTGTGCTTTGGACTTCTGCGTTTCTCTCTGCAGCCACTGCCTCCGACACCTGAACAGGCCCCTCACCCTCGAGCACCCCAGGGGACGTCTGATGGCCCGGCCTGCCTCAGCGGGGGGCCTGGTAGGTGAGCTCCCCCTGAGTGACCCCCGCTTCCTACGCCGCACGCATGTTGAGCCCGGTCCCGTCACCACGCCCTCGAACAGCCTCCTGCCCACGCCTAACGAGTGTCACGGAGCATTTTCTCTTTAGCACGGTCCGCAAGCTGGAGGGGTTCTGGGGGACGCAGCGACTGGGGGGTGCTCCGTCGGCCAAGGCAGAGGGAGGAAGGCCGGTCACGCTCAGGGCTGCTGGCAGGGACGACTAGGGGGACCGTGACAGGCAGGACCGCCCCGCCGCCCTCCTGGGTCGGAGACCGGATGACAGGCCTCCCTCGGGACAGGACTGGGGCTGGTCACATAGTAATGGCCGACGCCAGAGACGTGAGGCGTTTTTAACCTTCTATTCCTGGCCTTTTAAAATTCTACGTGATTAGTTACGTCCAAGAAACAGGGAAAATGAAGATCTTTTTTTTTTTTTTTAAAGAAAGGAAGGGGCTGCATCATGTGATCGGTTCAGGCTACGTTGGTGACAAGAGCTTAGCATGTCATCTTCTTCTTCTTCCTCCCCTGTGTCTGGAAAGCAGGTCACCTCGTCTGCCTCTTGTTGCTCATTTCCAGGGAGTGCGGCCACTGTCCGCTCCGTGTGCCCCAGCGGAGAGTGACAGGAGGGCCCAGGACGTCTCCCCGGCAGGTGGCCGGGGCCGAGGGAGCTCCCGTTGTCCAGGGGCTCTCTGCTCGTCGAGGGTTTCAGGGACGCCGAGGCCGGAGAGCCCATGCGTGTTGACAGGTGCGCAGACGGCTGTGTGTCCACTTGCGGGTTAGGTAAAGGTGTGGCCGTTCGCAGCTACCTGCACTGCCGGACACCCGTGGCTCTGTTTACACGTAGGCACAGTGGCCGCTGCTGTGACAATCAACTCCAAACTGGAATGCAGTAAAAACATGGGAAGTCAACCGAGACCGCAGTGGAAAAAACGTACTATTTCTGTTTCTGTGAAACCTGTGCGTTCCGATGTGCTCAGGAAGACATTTTGCATCTGGGTTTAATTGGAATCTTTAAATTCTCATTAGCGCACCAACGCGGGGGTGCTAACAGATGAGGCCCTTTGTTTGGGGCTGATTCATGGTTGCTCGAGTTCGTCTGGGTTTACGACGTCACCAAGCAGCAGCGTTTCGGTGTGCCGAGGGAAACGGGCTCCCGGCGGACATGCAGGGTCTGGACTCACTCCCCGGCTTTCGTGGGATCTAAGAGAAGCTGTTAGTCATTGCCCAAGTAAAAGAGGGTGCAGACACCCGTTTTGCGACATTACCGTTGACGTCCATGTGACACTCGCTGCCACATGCCGTATAGGGTACGCTCTGAGCCCTCTTCGTCTTGTGACTTCGGCCCTCAATCTGCTTTTTTTTTTTACCCAAAGAGTGGGCTCCAGAAAGGAGAAATGAAGAGGTGAAAACTGCCCAGTAACTGCAAACGGTGCCTCGGTGGCTCTAGGCCAGGGCCGGGCCACCAGCGAGCAGGCCCTCAGGCTCACGGACACCAAGGGCAGAGGGCCCTCTGCACTGCGCTCACCGTGCACAGACAGGAAGACGGCCCGTCCCCTCGGCCCGACTTCCACAAACGAGAACATCACTCCCCACCTTCTGGACTCAGGGACGCTGCACGCACACCCGTCACCGGCACCCTGGCGCCCACTGCAGGTAGTCGTTAAGGTCTGGAGACGTGACTGTCTCTTCGAATGCACAGACATCGACACGAGGCCGCCAGAGGACGCTGTAAATTCCTCGTCACTGACCGGAGAAATGGAGACCCATGAAGTCCCCGGCAGAGAACCGAGGTCACCGAGCAACAAGGGACACGGATGGACAGTGATTGGGAAGATAAGGCGGGAACAAACGAGGAGTTTAACAAAGAGGTGGACAGAGCCAAAGGCCTCTGGAGCCAAGAGCACAAGGAACGTGAGGACGAAAGCAAGAGAGAGTGGGAGATGCGATGGGCAGAGGGAGACGCGATGGGCGAGTGGTTCATGGGCGTGGAGGGAGTCACATGGGCTTGAGAGGGAGACGCCATGGCGACGGAGACGGGATGGGCGGGAGGGAGACGCGATGGGCAGAGGGAGACGCCGTGAACTCGGAGGCGTCATCCGAAGCTGTCGCGTCGGAGGGGGAGAGAGGACAGAGAGTGAGAAGGAGTGGACGGCTTTCGGGGTGCGGATCCATCGGTGGGAGTGCGCAGCGGGGCGAGAGAGACAGTGCCGACGACTCCCGCATCGGGGAGGAGACGGAGGGCTCAGCCCCACGTGCCGCGGCCGCCTCCTCCGGGCCTCCGGGCTTGGGCCGCCAGTGTTCCGCCCAGGACCGGCATCTGCGTTCAGGACGGGCCCACGCGTGGTTTCTTCGCCCGTCTCTGCCTGGCTTTGGTCTCAGAGTCTGGCGTGGGACTCAGGCCGCCCCATATGAGCGTGGAAGTGTCTCTCTCGCTCTATCTCTGGAAGTGTTTTAAAAGAATCCATATTAATTCTTCTTCGAATGTTTGGTAAAATTCACCAATGAAGGCATCTGGCACGAAGCTTTTGGTCAAGAGATTTTTTAAAAAGTATTTTTAAAAATTGAGATGTAGTTGAGAGATTTTCGGATACAGACGCAATCTCGTTACTTGTTGCCGATGTGTTAGGATGTTCAGTTTCTTAACTCATGATAAAAACCCTCAGCAAACGGGCGTGGAAGGGAATTTGTCACAAAGAGAAGTGAAAGGCGTTCAGCGGCGAGGGAGAGGGAAAGCGGTCTGCGTTTGCGGCTGGCGTGATTCCGTAGAGAGACGGCCCCGAAGGTTCTCCTGCGGTCTCTTCATTTCAGTAGTGCGAGCGCAGGGCGGGAAGCCCCCTAACGCGCCTCCGGGTCCCTGGGCTGAGCAGGGAGCTGGCCAGGCCCTGGGACTCGACAGGAAGCAGCAGGGCAAATAAAGCGGTCGACGCGGCCTGCCCCAGCTGGGTGTTAGCTCGGACCCGTTCAGAGCGAGGTGGCCCCGCGGGGCACGAGGCACACCTCTGCAGCGGACGGTCGGCAGGTGCTGGCTGGACGTCGGTCTGAGGTGACCGGGCCGGGGCAGCAGCCGTGGGGCCTGGCCGGAGACACTGGGACCCTGGAGCAGGATGCACTTGAGACGCTCATAGGCCCGTTACCCGTGACGCAGGCCGAGCTGTTTCCTGCTGCTGCTTCCGGTACTCGATGTCGGCTTCCTCGTGTCCTCACGAGTGACCTTTAGCTGGGGACAGCGAGGCACCCTGTGGCAGGTGACGTCACCGGCCTTCTGGGCTCTGGGCAGCACAGACAGGCCCTTAGCTGCTCCGGGGAGATGTGGTGTGACACACACCCAAGGGTCCCCGGGCCCCAGATCCCCAGACGCCTCACACTCTGCCCGGCCGGGCGATGCTGGGTGGCGGTCAGTGTCCACCCCACTTCCGCAGCTCTCTGTCACTAAGCCACCGGGCACGGGCCTGTCTCACGCTTCGTGCAGTCACCCGGCACGGCCCGTGCCTCATTACACTGGACCTCACTGGCCGCATTGCCCCTGGGCCCCTGGGTCAGACGCTGGTCTGTGAGCCCCGAGCGCCCGCACGCGTCCCCTCGTCCAGGCCTGCCCTCCCGCCAGCCTGCCCGCACCTCTCCTGCCCCAAAGCTGGACAGTTAGCCACAGTGTCCACGCCCTGAGCTGAGGTCGCTCCACTCGTGAGGCACAGAGCCAGTGGGGGGAGGGAGGGTCGCTGACCCAGCAGGAGCGCCGGGCTCTAGAAAGCTCCAGAAGGAGTGGGAGCCAGCATGGGGTCACCGTGGCAACTGGATGCGGGCAGGAGCATGGATGTGCCACAGGAAGCAAATCCACGGCATTGCGGGTCGAGTGTGGCGTGTCCCGCTGCCAACTCTCGTCCTCGTCGTCAGCCTACTGGGGCTTCTTCCACCGGTACCGTCTCTGCCCCTGCCCTCTGCACGGGCTGCGGGGACATCCCAGCAAGGCGCCCAGGGCCCCGGGTCCAGGCCCCCGGCAGCGTCTGTCCCCTCCCTCTGGCTGGGAGGGGCCGGGCTTCCGCTCCGACGATTTTGTTCCTGTCCCGGTTGGGCACGCGGTGTGGTGTTCTTGTCCTGTCACAGGCCTGCCTCCTCCCCGGACGTGGTCCCCCCAGAAGCTCCCGGAACCCACAGCTTGTCTGCTGTGCGGCAGGGTCGTGGCCACGCTCGGCTTTGCGTGGCCATGCGCAACCTGTCCTATGGCCTCCGATCTGTCCCCAAGGGACTCTCGCCTAAGTGAAGAGAAGCCGGAGGGACCTGACCTTGGTTTCCACCCCACAGAGCACGGGAGACACAAACAAATGCTCGTCGGAGTGAAACGCTCGGAAAACGTGGCCGGTGTCACACACCCCCTTTTGCAGGATCGGCGGGGGCCTGACCCGAGGCCACGCACCGGGTCCTCCCTGTGGAGCCGCTTCCTGCCCGAGTCAGCGCACGCTCAGCAGCCCAGCGGGTCTGTTTCCCGGCACGGTTAGTGGGCGTTGGGCGAGGGCGGCTCATGGGGCTGGAGACGCGTTTTGAGGGACCCCGGCTGGGTCCTGGTCTGGGGATCAGGGCAGGTGCGCGTCACCTGATGCCCACTTACAGGAGGGCTGCCACCACGGGCAGCGGGAAGGGTCAGCACAGAGGCCATGTTCTCCAGACAGGCTCCCCGTTAAGGGGGCGCTTTGGCCACCGGAACTCGTTTTGGCTTTTCTTTAATAACTTTAGGGAGAAAAATACCCCAAGCCCGGTGGCAGGGAGTGTGTTGCTAAGATACCGACGTTCTTTGAAAAGTCGAACTCTTTTAGGAAAGTCCGTGTCGCATGCAGAGGGAGAGACTCTCACTCCGAGCAGCTTCACTCTGCGCCCGGCCTCGCCCGGCTCCCGCCCCCATCGCCCTTTCTCCGGTGCCTTCCAAACGCCGTCCGCAGGTTCTGGAAAGCAAGTAGGGCCTTTGTCAGCCGTTCTGCCTGCATTTTCGGGGCGCCCCCTCGAAGGCCTGCAGACACCAGAGCAGTGGTTATGCCAGCGAGGTCTGTCCAACTTCTGAGAAGAGCAAAACTAATTTATTTTTTGTTTCTACTCCGCTGCCGCGGGCGATGCTTCCTCCGGAGGTGTCCACCTTCCTCCCAGCTCCCTCGGTGTGTCATCCTTCTTTGCTTTGTTTTGTAACTGACAAGAGGAAAAAACATCTGACATCAGCCTTGGAAGACAGTAGCTCATTCAAGACCCTTGCCCCTCTCAGATCTGATAAAAATCTTGCCGGAAACCGTGTCCGACCTGCTGGCAGGAGGTCCAGATGGCTCTGCAGCCCGCGGAACGGACCCGCACACCGAGGCTTTGCACGGCATCAGCGGGCCAGCGTGTTTCTGCAGCCAAATGCAGAACAGAAGATGTCTGCGGGGTTGGTGCGGGCTCGGAGGACGACCTCACGAACGAGAGTGCCATCAGGTGGTGCGTGTGCGTGTGCGTGTGCGTCTGTGTGCGGGGAGAGGCTGAGAATCAGCTGCAGCGGAAGCAGATGTGGCACTTTCCTGCTGCCCAAGATGACCTGTGGCCGGCGTGATCAGTGCACGTCTCACTGTGTCCCTGGGGCGTCCCTCGGGAGAGATCTCACTCCTGGCGTCCACGGAGGCTGACGTGCTGGAATTTGTCACCGGCCGCGTGTGCGAGAAGGTGACAGGAGCTGCGGGAGTGGTGTTGCCGGTCACTTCTGCTCATCACCGGTGTGAGGAACGGGGCCCGGCTCTGGCAGACTCTGGGAGGCTGAGGCCGTTTGCAGACGCAGCCGACGGAGCCTGTGGCTTCCCGGACGCCCGAGCATGTGGCACAGACATTCCGCCTTGCGCTGGGGACTGCGCTGGGGACCATGGCTGCTCCCGGAACTTCGTCCTCCCGCTGCCTGCCGATCTGCACCAGGGCCCCCGTCCCTTGCCAGTGAGGGTCGGTCACCGCCGCCCCTTTTCTTCCCTCCCCTGATCTCGCAGCTTCGTTGAACTCGCGGTGATGGCTTTGATGTGATTCCACCAAACCACGTCCTCTGCTCGGGCGAGGTTGACCTTGGCCGCACAGCCACCCCCGACCAGCCCAACCCAGGCCCGACCACTGCCCGTCCCGCAGCATGAAGCGGGGTTCCGGCCCCGTCTGCATGGTCCAGCCCTGGGGAGGCCCGGCAGCATCCGGGACGCTGGCCGGCACTAGTCATGCCGGGGTGCCTGGCGGGGGGGCCAGGACGCCTCCGTGCGAGGGTGCGGCCCACGGGCAGCAGCGAGGTCATGCGTGGACGTGCACCGCTGCTCGTGCTGGACAGCTCGCCGCCCCCGCTGCCGAAGGCACCCTGAACGTCTCCACTGTGCGCGTTCACACCACTCCAACTCAGCATCCCTGCACGGCCCGCACGATACCTGTCTGTTCCGACTGAGCCATGATGCTTGGTGCAGAGCGCGACACGGTGACATTTGTTCGTGTCGGCCGGCAGACTGATGGGGGCGGGAGCATGAAGGTGACATGGGAAGGAGGAAAGTCGGAGGAGTGACAAAGCAAGAAATGACCTTCGGGCGTGCTACGGAGCAGGTGGGGACCACATGTCATGCGAACACCAGGCGAAAGTGTGTTGAAATGAGCTGATGTGTACTTTTTGGCCTTTTAAAGCCATTTTGGTCCCATGAAGGTTGAGCGTCACAATCTCATTTCAAGAGTTGGGGACAATGTCAGGGGGAGGGAGGGGCTTCGGAAAGACTGTACGGTGTCTTCGCCCGGGGCTGGCTCTGTCCTGCGGTAGACGTGCTCCGGTCCCGGCCGCCTGCCATGGCATCATCAGAGGGGTGGTTTCAGAGGGCTTTGTTTTCCACATTCAGTAACTTAAAAACACCCCAAACAAGCAGACTTCGGCCGCCTAGAGGTCGCTGGCCTTGCGCCCCCCACCAAGCCTTATGGCTGGTAAGAGGGTCCTGAGCTGGCCCACGGGGCCCCCACAGACCGCTGGGTGGCTTCACCACACACACCCCACCCGGGGTCGTGTGCTATGCGGGATCCTGTCGAAGTGCCATGCAGACGAGCCTCGTGGGTGCTGCCTCTGCCTGTGGCCCTCTTCCCCGGTCTGCCCCAGAACCTGTCACAGACGCAGATGACTGGGACGCGGCCCACGTGTGACGGCAGAGGCAGTGACGGGGCGAGGTGTCTACGGGCCCGGCGAGAGTGGCTGGCAGCCCAGAGGCGGGAGGGAGGCCTGGGCACTGTCCTCAGGGCCCAAGGGGAACACCTGCCGCCACGTGGATTCCAGCTCTGGGGGAGCTCTGCTCTTTGGGGCCCCCATTTGTGGTGCGTGTCATGGCAGCCCTGAGGACACAGGCTTAGGCCCACGGTGACTAGCTTAGTCCCTTGGATTTATTCGCTATGAAGCTGAACCATGTGGGATGGGCCACATTTTGGTCCACAAGAGGCGACTGTGTATATTTTGGCCTGATACCTGCAGTGGGAGCTTTGGCGTAAACGTGGGTTTCTGTGACTTGAGTGCTGCCCACACTGGTCCACCAGCAGCCCAGATGCGGCTGTGAGCGGACGAGAAGCCAGACAGCCTGGCAGCTGTCGCGAGGCCGTAGCCGAGCTGGACAGCGTGGCAGGGTTAACCAGAAGGCGTGGGCTTGGACCCGACCTTTGCCTCGTGCCGTGTGATCTGGGGTGAGTGCGTCTCCATCCAGCTCACTCTTCAGGGACAGGGTGCACTGGCCAGCCGGTGGGGACGGCATGCGGGCTGCTGGACACGGCCCACGCCGGCATCTGTACTGCTTCCGATGGCCTCGCTTGTGCTTCTGGTGCCCACATGACTTGGTTTGGGGGTGGACGCACAGCCTGGGTGCCATCTAGACCCGAGGCCCCGTGGTGGGAACGGGAGGGGCCCAGGGGTCTTGCGTGGCTCGCAGGTGCACTGTGGAGATGCACGAGGATGTCACAGCTGTGGGCACCTGCACCTCCAGTGAAGACGCCGAGCCCAGTGCAGACACAAGGGGCCTGCGATGTGCTCGCAGCAGCAAGGCGGGCGAGTCTGCCACCCGCACCTGCCGTGGGCCAGGCGGACGGAACTGTGACGACGAGGACAGAGGTGCCATGGGGCTTTGTGCTGGCCACCGGCCCCTGACCACCGGCTTCTGACCACTAGGCCCCTGGGACTCAGGCTGGGGTCACAGCGAGCGTCTGCAGCCTGACATGCGTGGGGTCACACTGAGTGGTGGGTGTTCTGAGCCCAGGAGCGGGCGTGGGCCCACCCTGGGTAGACTACTGGGCTGGTCACTGGGCAGATGTCCCAGGGGAACGAGCAAGTGGCAGCCACCGGTGTCCTCTGAGCTGGGGCGGATGCGCCTTCCCGGGGCCAGCTGGAGCATCTCCCTGAACATGGAGGGAAGGCCTGTGCCACCGTCCGTGGACGGCCTGCCAGGCAGGCCAGCAGCTCCAGTGGGGGCGGGGCCAGGACCGGGGCCTCCCCCAGCAGCCACGACACCCCTACGTGATGGCAGCCCAGTGACGTGCACTTCCTTCCAGAACAAATGGGCCGCGTCCTAAGCCTTCCTGAGAGCTGAAGAGTAATTTGAGAGGTGGGACGCAATGACTGAGCCGGTGTCCTAATCCCCCGAGAGTGTCGGCTCCCTCCAGCGAGCAGCGAGATCCCGCCGCCCCGGCCGGGCCCTTAATTACCAGACTCCCGTTCCTCTCCTGGGGGCCCCCAGGAGGGGTGTCTGTCGCGCAGATGAACGCACGTGGAAACACAGTATCAAAATCAATAACTCAGCGTGGAGGCGAAACGGAACAGAACAACACCTTTCCCGTCGCCCGCTCCTGGTCCCAGGCGCCTCATTCCGCTGCCGCAGTCATCCGCCCTCCCCGCGCCCCGCTGTCCCCCAGAGCTCCCACTGGGAGGCAGGGTCTGTGCTGGGCTTCCGCACTGGCCGAGGACAAAGGCGGCAGCGTGTTCAGGCCCCGGGCCCTGTGAGAGGCGCTGGCCGTGCCCAGCCCTGTCGGGGCCACTCTGGAAGGCCACCGCAGGTCTCAGGCACACTGTGCCATTTCTCAGGACTTCACGTTTCTGTGTCAATGCCCATCGTTTTGCAAAGCTCGGCTGAGACCCCAGCGTCTCGGGGACGTGTCCCCGAACCCCGTTTCTGTGGTATCGTGAGAAGCCGAGGTTTATAAATTGCTCATTACCTCATGCACCCACCCTGGGGCAGGCCCGCTGCCCTCCCACAGGTGATGAGTGATCAGCCGGAGCCACGTGGCCAGTAGCACCTGGGGCCAGGATGCACATGCAGGCTGATCGCCCTTCAGGCTGCACCCCAGGTCTTCTCCTGTGGAGGGGGACCGGACGCGCGTGCGCCCCGACCTGGGGAATGGCCAGCACGGCTTTTCTGAGCTCTCTGCAGGACGGGAGGGCAGAGCCTGTTTCTGTCTGACCCTGACCGGACCTGCGTGGGGGGCGGGAACATCCCCTAGGGTGGCTGGGCTCCCGTCACCACGCGGGGAGTGGCCTTGTCACCACTGGTCACGCGAAGTGTCGCTGCGGCTCTAAGACACGACCGCGTCACGTCACCAGCCGTGACAAGGGTCCCGCTACATGGCAAAGCCGCAGGCATTTCTCGCAGTGGAAGCCGTCTGGTTCGAGTCACCGGGCAGACGGGAGGCAGGAAGTCGCAGGGGGCGGCAGTGAGCTGCGCACACAGGGCCGCGGGTCCGGGCGGGTGGGGCCCCTGGAGCAGAGGTGGCCCCGGGATGATGGGGACAGTCTGCGACGCCTGTGAGGATGGCCAGTGGAGGACTCGGGCGCTGGCGACTCGGGCCCTGGGGGGTGCTTGGCAGTTCGCAGACCAGGCGCTGCAGATCCTCGCTGGCCGTCCAGGTCGCTAGAAAATCCGCCCCGACGACCTTGTCTGTGCGTCTTCACCAGCAAAACTGAGAAGCGGCCAGTTTACCCCCATATCCCACCCCGCCCCGGGCATCGAAGTCTCCGGGCCGTGCACCCTGCCCCTGCTCCCGGCCACCGTCACCCACGCGTGCAGGCTACCACTGGCCCTCAGGGGGCCAGGAAGACAGTCCTTCCAAATTGGGGGAGAACCCAGATGTCCCCTCACGCCCAGCATCCACCCCAAGCCTGGTCCCTCCTCTCCTTGCGGCCTGGCAGGGATGGGGTGAAGCCCAACGTAGCTGCCAGGCCGAGCCCTCCCCCGCTGCTGCCCGCTGCCCCCTGCTGGCCACAGCCCGCCGTGCCTGCACCCATCCTGCTCAGATGCAGAGGGTGGGCCGCTCCCATCTGACCTGCGGTCCCCAGGGGCAGGGACAGTCTGTCCGCCCCAGCGACAAGGCCTCCCCAGAGGCACGCCCATCGACTAACGGCAGAAAGAGAAGTGTGGAAATTCCTCGCAGGCGCGTCAGGCTCAGAGGGTCTCGAGAAACCGAAGCCCTTCCCTGGGCCACCCATGCAAACCCCGGGGCTTGCTTGCTCCCAGACGTCTGCAGAATTTTCTAGAACGGATTTCATCCTCCTCGTGATGGAAAGAGGAGACAGAGATGTCACATAAGAAATACTGAGAGGCTCGGGACACAGGGTCCTCAGACGGCCTCGCCCCCTCCCTGTCACGGCCACCCCCAAGGCCTTCCACCTGAGAACAGCCGCTGGGAGTGAGGCCCGAGTGGGGACCGTCCAGCAGGAGTCCCGGGGCCCAGGGCGCTGGAAGCAGCGGGGTCTGTGGCTTGCGGCACGTGGAGGGGGAAGGGACGGGAGGGGAGGGGAGGTCTGCCAGCAGCTCCGTGTCATCGGGCCTCGTGGTCTCCAGGTCCAGACTGCCGCTCGGGGGGACGTGGGGTGTGCATGGGCGCGGGCCTGGCTGAGCGGGCAAGGGGTGTCCTGAGAACCCCGGCCGGGCGGCTGCATGGGAGGCTCCCAGCACCCGAGGCTCCCAGCACATGGAGCTATTGGCGCGGTGCCACCAGACGCCCCCTGACATTTGACTTACAGCTTTAGGCATTCTTTTGTAATTCTAAACAGTCGACAAAAGGATCAGAGGAAATGTCATATTTGCAGGCTTCGAGCCCAGAGTGACACCCCGGAAGCCAGGCGGGAGGTCGCCCACGATGGCTGGTGGCTTCCCGCCAGCTGCCTCCCCGCCCGCCGTTGGTGGGGCTCAGAGCCACTACGCTCAGGCCTCCCCTGCACCCCCACATCTCAAATATTTACCACATTAAATACCAGCCTCCAGAATATTGCCTGCACTTAAGCTTTTCACGTCCCAATGATTTTTTATTATTTCCATCGACCAAAATAAATGAAGAAAATGTTTTAGACTACACTTGAAAGCATGTAAAAATCAATAACTGGATTTTAAAAGATTTAAAATGTCTTGAATACATTCATTTTCAAACACATTCCTCTGATCTTTAAATAGCTTTCCTTCGAGCATAACGTTTTTTTTGAAAAGTCAAATATGGAGCATTAAGGGTATAATTACCATTTTAATTATAACTCAATCATCCTATCTGCTTTGCATAGAAATTAAAGCTTTTATGTCAGGATTTCTGGGCACTCACGAATGTTCGGGAGCAATTAATGTTAAAAGTTTAATTTTTTTTAAGTGGGTATGAACTTCACAGTCCTTAATTTCATTCCCGCTCAGATCGCAGGGCGGAGATGCTCCCAGCTGTCATTTGGTTTTCGGAGTGACTCCATCCCTACTCGTGCGGTGGGGCCCAGTCACCCTACAGCCCTCGAGTCCTTCGCCGGTAAACCGGCCGCGGCCCTGCTCGCCTTGTGGGGCCCCGGCGCGCACACGCGGGGGGCCAGCCGTTCGCGTCGCGTCTTGCGTCACCACGGCCCTCCTGTCTCGAGTAGGGAAACAGCAGCTCCTCCAAACCCGGGCGTTCAGGAAGCAGAGGGCTGTTTCACTGAATGACAGGTGATACCGGCGGGTCTCGGGTGAGCGCGTGTTTTCTGTCCCCAACCCCAGGGCCCGCGGGGCCCAGACAAAGCGCCGGGGCCGAAAGTCTCCATTTTGCATGAACGGAAACAGCTGTCTGGCTAAAACTCGATGAGATTTCCGTTGCCTTTAGCCCTGAGGACAAATACCGAAATGATCGATTCCCCCTCTTTTTGCTGCAAACGCAGCTCCCCATCCTGACAGGTGTGGGCACGTCTGTGCCTGCGCGCGCGCGTGTGCAAAATGCAGCCTCGCCATTCTTCTCCCTGTTAGAGCCCCAGCCCGGATCCGGTCCATTTCCCCCTGCGCCGCCACTGCTCGGCTGGAAGGAAATCATTTTCATGTGCACTGCCGTGGCGAATAGAATAATTCCATCTCCAGAAAGTCTGCGGAGGGCCCTCCCTGCGCGCGTTTTGCTGACGGCCCGAATCCGCTGCACCTGCTATTTCAGCCTGCTCTGTGGTCTGCGTTTCCGCCCTTGCACGTCCATCTCACGTGGCTGCTTTGTTAGGAAGAATGACGACGGAAGCAGGTAGACTCGGTTTAAAAACGGTGCTCATGTGCGCCTCCCACAGGGGGCGGGCAGCGGGGACACCCGTGAGACCCTGGCGCGAGGCCCCGCCCACGTCCTGGAACGAGGCCCCGCCCACACCCTGGCATGAGGCCCCGCCCACGTCCTGGCACGAAGCCGCACCCACATCCAGACAAAGAGGCCCCGCCCACGTCTTGGCACGAGGCCACGCCCACATCCTCTCCTGCCCCCGGCGGGGTCCACGGACTCCGCGCGGGGTCCACCGACTCCGCATGTGGTCACAGGCCCCAGTTTTGCCAAGACAGTTGGGATCCCACGTCACTTTGTTATTTCTAGGAAAGGATAATTTTAAAGATCTGAGTAACTATGGCTTGGGTTTAACAGCTCCAGGGGACTACCCATTGGAGCGTCCTTCAGACATGCCTCTGGTGGGCTCCGTCCTCAGATCTGGGCTTGGTGCCCTTGGGAGCTGAGCCACAGTCTCGCTGGCTGTTTCCATTTACCCTCCCGTCCCCTGGGGGCCCGAGGGTGCACTGAGGGGCGCAGGCAGAGCTAGGGGCCAGGACAGGGCCGATATGCATGTGGGTGGGCAACACCCCGAAGTCCCAGCCTCTCTCCCGGATGTGCTTCCCTGTCACCCCCACAGCCTGGCCACACCTTGGTCCTGTCACTCGCTGGAGTGCGTGGGCTCCTGCTGACCAGATCCGGGAAACTGGCTGCACTGGAGAGGGCCCACCCGTGGGAAATGGCTCCAAGTGGTCGCTGCTCAGGCCCACTGTCTGTGTGGCTGAGCCACTGACGACGGTGAGGGATACGCTGTGACAGTAAAATGCACGTCCTTCCCAGGGCTGTGGTGGTCGAGTTTCACAGGAACACAACAGAAGCAAAACCTACCGCGGGCAGGTGCGGGGTGGAAGGACACACGGCAGAGGTGACCGTGGGTACCCGTCACGCTTGCCCCTTCGTGCAGCCGGCACCTCCTGGGAGCCCCTGTTAAATGCCAGCATTGGTCGTTCCCAGCAGGACCGCCACCCACGGGTGGGAGAGTGGTGGTCAGGCTGCAGGTGACATTGGAAAGGCAAACTCTTCTAGGGGACAGGAAATAGTGATGGGCCCGTGTTCGGACCATGCCAGGAGAGTGACCTCGCCCACTTCATCTAGTCACGTGGTGGCTCAGCGCGGCGTCATCGGTGCCGCAGCTGAGGAGAGGGGCTTCCCGCTCTGGCGGGGTAGGCAGTCCAGGGGACGCCTTTGAGCCTCCGCGTCCTCATCTGCCGGACGAGGTCACAGTGTTCCCTCACTCAACTCAGGGTTGACACAACGACCACGTGAGTCCACTTTGCAGGAGGCTTTGTGAATTCTAACGTGTCGTGGAACGTAGTCTGTCCTTGTCAGATAGAGGGGCAGCGTGTGTGGGGTCACCTGTTACTGTGCGGGTATCCCCACCCTAACCACAGGAAGACAGACGCTTGGTCACGCCCTGCAGACCCCCGTCTCCAACGCACATCCACACTAACAGAAAATTACTCAGAACAGACAGAACCAGGTCCAATAGCTTATAAATATGGCGAGTGACCTTGAGTTCTGATGTCTGCACATGGCCCCTTCTCAAATCCTAACTGAAGAATGTTACAAGAAATCTTAAAACTCAAGAACGAAGGGGGCCTCTAACCACTCGGATACAAACACCCCAAAAGTAACAGCTACAAAAACACCATGTCACCAGCACAAAGCCTGGAGAGTGACGGTTCTCCTAGAAAAGACCGATTTCCACGTAAAAATGCAACATGTGACACGCAGAGGGGAGGGACGGCATGGGGCAGGGAGGAAATTGTCGCTCGGTAATCGTTTCCAGGGTGACTGGCGAGCAAGCGTGATCCTGCCTGTGGATCACGCCTCCGGATATATTACAGGCGGCGGAACGAACCATAAAAGTAGCAGGAGGAAACGACCGGGAACGTTCACTCAGCTTCCCGGGGCGGAGACCTCTCCCAGCGTAAGAGCAGAAGACGACACAAATAAATTCAGCGGACTGACTACCTAGCACTTTAACATTTCTCCGCTTCGAACCCTCCGTCGTAAACCAGACAAACAGCAAACCGGAAGACGCGTGCCGCCCATGACAGCGGCTTCGCCCCATCGCAAACGACATGGCGACGATCGCATCTCCGTCGGTAAGAAGTCGCCGCAGAAATCCCGTAACTGAACTTGAAACGAGCCGGGTTTCGAATGCAGAGCCGGCATTTTCGCAGGGCAGGGCCGGGGAGGGCCGGCTCGCCCTTCCCGCTTCGCCCTGCGCTGGAGACGCCTGCACTGTTTTCGCTTTAGCTCTCGGTGAGTCCCTCTGGGACTCGGAGCGAAACACGATCAGATGATCAGACGATGGCGAGGTGGACCGCGGCCGTCCTTGCCGCTCCTCACGGAGGCGGTCACTCCCCGTGGGCGGGCTGCCGCGTGGGGCCGCTGCCCGTGCGTGTGAGCGTTTCGGAGCCCTCGGTGGCACGGCCTCGGCCCCACGGCTGCTCTCACGGCTCGGACTCAGTGACCCCAGCTGCCCCGGCCCTCCTGTCGGAGTGGAGACCGTGCACGGAGCTGAGTCACTCGCCCGTGGCTCTGGGCCACGCGTGGTCCCTGTGGCTCTGGCGTCTAGCAACGTACAATGGAGGACGCAGCAGGTCCCAATAAACGTCGCTGTCAGCGCAGTGCCGTGGGGCTCCGAGGGGTGTTGCGACTGAAAAAGGGGAGGCGGTGATTTGTCCAAATAAGTAGACGAGCCAGACTCGGGGTCTGGTGGCCGGCACCCCCCGGTGACGCCACCAGGGGCTGTGCCGGCTCTGGGTGACTCGGCCTTTCGCGAGGCCAGGTGAGGGCTGTCTGTCTCCTGACCGCGGGCGAAGGGCCCGCTCTTGGGCTCAGAAGTGACCAGAGCGGGCACAGCAGACAGCTCTCGGTCGTCACACACAGCGTGACACCCCCGTGTTTCACTGTGACGATTCGTCAAGTGGTGCTGACGTGACATCTGCCATCCTCCCACACAAGATGGGGCTTGTGGAGAGGCCGCTGGGCCCTATAAGTCCATTCGTTTTTCCATAACGGGCGAAGACGATGCCGTGACATACAACGCGAGAGACAGAGGATGCAGTGGTTCTCCAAGGAAAACGCGCTGGCCCGCAGGAGGCGGCAGGCGCACGGCAGCGTGTCTGAGTGGGGTTTTCAGGCACCAGGAGGGCAGGGAGTGTGGCCGTGCAGGTGGCTTTGCACCTACAGACAGAGCGGGGACCCACGGCAGCACAGGGTTATCGAGTTTTCTCTTCAGTGGAAACGTATCCTGCTATTAAATGTCCTGGTTACACCCCAAAATGTACATATCCATCCGCTAGAGGATGAGTTTCACATCTGTCACATGATGCATCGTCAGGCCCTGTGGTTGAGTGTCAGTCGTTGGGACCAAGTTCCGTTCGTGTGCTCTGCAGGGCCCGTGTCCTGCCGCACTCAGCCAGGGCAGACACACACCCTTCCTCCCCCGTAGCTGGGTTCGGCTGTGGACCAGCCCGGGGCCGGGGGTCGCCCTATTTCAGAGCCTGCCCGCCGAGCCGCACCGCTTGAAGGAATCTCGTGAGCAGACTGTCACCGCGCCCGCCACTCTCAGATGCAGGGTTCATGCCTCGTAAATGCAGCACCGCGCTCTGTGCTCGGGGGCCCTCCAGCTGGCGGGGCCTTCATCCAGGGCCGGAAACGGCACCGGCCCTGGGCCCCTGGGCTCTGGCACGAGGGGGAGAGGCTCAGCGATGCCTCTCGGAGTGGCCTTCCCTCTGTGACGGTGGACGGGGGTGGAAGTGGGCAGAGCGGGAACGAGGCTCCGGGTCCGCCCCGTGGGCCGGCAGCTCGAGGCAGAGCCGGCCCCCCCGCTACCCTTCCCTGCAACTTCTCTCCTTGAGCAACCCAAGCGTCGGGCTCAGGAGACACAGATGGGTCCCCGGTGACGTTTCTAAATAGCTCAGTACCAGCAGAAGTGCGGGTCTCATCACCGCGCGCTCTCTGTCTGATGAAAGCCAGAAGCTCGGTGAGAGGCCGTGAGGGATGTGGGTCATTAAGGACGACGGCCCATAAACTTGGCTCCCTGTGCCCGGCGCTGAGTCGGACTTTCTGCCGGCTCACAGAACGCGAGGCCGTGGGAGGAAACCTTGGGTGGACGCTGGCTGCCTTGGAAACGAGTTTGTGTTTTCCCAAAGACTCACTACGGGCTGGAAGAGACGGCCTGGGCTTCGCAGCCGGGGGGGCCCGAGGCTGAATTCAAATTCTGCTCCCGCGCCCTGTCGTCTCTTTCTGCCGGTCTCTGTTCCTCTGTTTTTGTTTCTGTCTATACTTTTTCTAATTCTTCAAACTATTAAGTATGTGAGCTGGGGTTTTTTAAATTTTTATTTTTATTTTTATTTTTATTTTTATTGCTTACGACATGAGTTTTTCTTTTAGGCGATATGATTACTCTAGTTAGTTTGGGGGTGTCACTGAATTGAGGCGTGAGAGGAAAAGCACAAAGTGACATCTTCTAGGCTCATCCTGAGGAAGGTGAACGAAGCATTACACATAGCAGGAAACATCCAGTCATTTGGGACCGTCCAATGAAGGAAAAATAGGAAATAAATCACACAGGTCCTAACGGCCATCGAGAGCTTCACTCCGCTGTGACAGAACACAATCTTCTACGTCCAAAACGATGGAAAATCTGGAAAAAATACACTCGGTGGACTCCTTTTAAGAAAAGACACTGCATTTTTCATGATGCCTACCTAAATTACTTAAAGAAAAAAGCTTGGCACTTAAAAATATAATTTTACGTTATTTCAAAGTCCATCCTTTTCACCTTTTCACGATGCAGAGGAGACGTCATCAGCGGCGCTTCATTCACCGTCTTTGGCACAAGGAGAACGTGAAGCCTCCACGGAGGTCATCACGCCAGCGCTAGAACTGGGAAAACAAGGCTTCTCTGGTCTGGTACCGGACAGGTTTTAACCCATTCCTCGTTGAGGATAAAAAGGTGCGGCTCACTGCTAGCGTTCGCTTGACATAAACACGCTGTTTGAGGCTGAAGCAAATCTGAACGCTTTTCCGTGTGAATAGAAAGTATAGAGACTGCTCTGGGGGTGACTTCTAAACAGAACTTGTCTCTGGTCCTAATGTCACAGAGATGGACACGCAAATCGGATTCATCGCACGATCCTGCGGCCAACAGCTGTTCAAGGACATGCTGACACCGCACGTGGGAACACCACGGTTTCTAGGATCTGACATTGTCGGCGACCGAGAATTACTCTGTTTCGTAAATGGAAATACCACTCGTGAAAACAGAATGCTGTCACTAGAATGATGTCACTTGTCTCCAAAGACCATCAATATGCTAGAGCGACGTGAAATTAACGCGAGAAGGGGGCCATTTTGTGGTGAACTTGGGGGTGAGGTTAGGGCTGTGAGCGCGCGTTATCTCGGGGTAAACACTGCAGCTGCAGGCACTGCTGGCGAGTGTTCTCGGGGCAAACGGAAACGGGTTAAAAGGTAAATCACGGCTTCAGAAGTACCAGAGGTCAGAAGGCGGCAGCAGGGGGGGGGCGGGGCACCCCTTCCCAGAAGCTGCTCTGTCTTGGTCGGCAGGTCAGTGTCCCCGTCTCGTGCACCGGGAGGAGCGCGCAGCCTAGCGGCCACATGCCCTCCGGGCACCACAGTGCCGCGGTCTTCATCACACGTCAAGGTCCGTCAGGGTATTTGGAATGTTAGGGTCTGTCTGTCTGTTAAAAATTACAAAATGCTCATGGAAGACATCGAGGGAGGGCTGCCTTAATGGGGAGACATGCCATGTTCACAGAGTGGACGACTCAAGCTGCGAAGGTGTCGGTGCTCATGACATTGACCTATAGCTCAGCGCGGGTCTTACCGAGACACCGGCAAACACCTCGCAGACGTACACAAGCCTATTTTAGAACGTATACTCTAAAGCAGGTGTCCTAGAGTAACTAGACTACCCATTTCGCCAAGGGCGGAAGGACTCTCTCTACACGATGTTGACGTTTTCTAGAAAGCTGCAGCAACCGAGAAGACAGTGGGTATTGGAGAGGAGACAGTGGACCGGAACCGAGAGCCCAGGACACCCACAAACACGCCCACCCAAGTTTTGACGATGGAGGAAGGACCGCCCTTTCAGCAGATGGGCTGGAAGCTGGACTTCTGCAGGACCCCCACGAGCCTCCGAACCCATCGACATGCACCCCTCCCTACTTACAAATGAACTAAAACAAGATCGCAGACCTACACTTTTAGAAAAAATAGAAGAACATTTCTGGGTCTGCAGCAGGCAGAGAATCTTACACTTGACACCGAAAGCATGATCCACAATGGGGAAGAGCTGAAGTGTCAGATTTCATGAAAACTGGAAGCTTCGTCCCGCAGAGGGTCCTCCGGAGAGGATGAACGACGAGGTTCAAGCCGAGAGAAAATACTTGCCAATCACAGGTCTGACAAAGAAGTGGCACGGAGGGGACACACAGGACTCTCCAAACTCATCGGTGCCAACGACCGATGGACGTTGGAAAGGGGCGGCCGCCGGGAGGAGGCGTCCAGTGAAGGGACGCGCGGCGGCACCTCGGCCCGCGGGCCGGGCTCGGAGTCGGCTCGGGGCCTCGGCGGATGTCCAATCCTTCGTGCCCTTTGGTGGTTTGAATGTGACAAGACAGATGGCCTATACCACCAACACCAGCGTGGGATAAACCAAATTCTGTTCAGTTCTTCAATTTAATGTGTCTTTTGTTGAGCGGTTCCGACATTATCCCCTAAGTCGGCAACCGTTATTACTGTCCCATTTTGTGGGTGTCCCAGAGCTAGCCTGGCGCTCCCAAGTGCAGGGGAAAGCCCCGTAGCCTTCCGCCGAGTCATGTCTGCGTCATTGTCACCCTGCAGAGCTTTGCTCATAAAACCCGATTTCCCTTTGCGAATGGAGAGAGGGAGCTTGTCCCTGTGCTAGTTTGGGACACGTCGCCCTGAGTCGATACGGAGTTCACACTGTGCGCGCGGCCCTGGCAGCCATGCGGACGAAGGACCCACCGCCTGCTCCGCCTGCACCGCCACATCCCAGCACGGCGGTGCGCTCCGGGCAGCGGCCTCGTGTTTCGCGCCTGCTGCCAGTTGACGTGTAAAAATTGTCAGCCTCTTTATTTCTCAATGGAAATCCAGGCATTAACAATCATGAAAGAGTGAATAAAATGTTAAGAAAAAAACCTCTGCTATTGTGTAGATTCCAGCGATTCCTAAGAATCTAAATAATTAAAGCTATTAAAATGTGTCATTTACTCAGAACCCTTCAGATCGGCATCAGAATGCCCTGACATCTTTAGATGTTGATGTGACTGTCTACCGGGGGGGTTGGAGGTGGGCAGAGACGGCAGCTCGGGGCAAACAGCATCTCGGCCATGCGGGGCCCGATTGCGGGTGCTGCGAGCCGGCCCGGCCACGTGATTTGTCTCCTGGCGGCTGACTCGTGTCCCTGGGTGGGTGCAGCGGGGTGCCGTTGGGGGCCGGTTGTCGCGAGTTCCTGCTGCTCGTTGGGAAGGCTCCAGAGTGGACGACTCCCTCGGGGTTGGAAGCGGTCAAGCTCTGCGAAAAACATTTTCTCTTCCGTTTCTCCTAATCACGTACGGATGCGACTGGAGTATTTTGCTGGGCTGGAGTGAAATGTTCAGTGTTCACGGTCTTGATCCTTGAGCGGTACTTTTTTTATTGGGGTATTTCCATGAAAGTAGGCAGTAGCTGGGTAATAGCTGAATTTTACCCTGTCCAAAGATGGAAACAGAGCTGCATGCAGCAAGGAGGGGCTGATTCAGCCTCGCGCTCACCCCGTTTCCTCTCGGGCATTTGGACAGAAGTCGGCAGCGTTTGGAGCATGACGTGTGACTGCGAGATGGCCCTCCTGGTGTGGGTCCGTCCTGAGTGTGGCCTCCAGGAGGCCACACCTGCACCCAGAGATCTTCAAATGTTTTGCTTATACACGATTATGCCTAAAGTGGTTTTTCCTATATAAACACACACTTTATGGCCTCTCATTAGTATATCGAATTGCCAGCATCGCCACTCTGCACTTTGGAGCCATTAGTAAGTAAAATCAGGGTGACTTGACGTACGCACTGTGGTACTGTGACAGTCGATCTGATAACCCAGATGGCTGCTCAGTGACCAATGGAGGGGAAGCATGACAGCATGGGTACACTGGACAGGGGGTGACGCACGTCCCGGGAAGGACAGAGCAGGATAGAGAGATTTCATCCCACTCCTCAGAAAGGTGTGCAATTTAAAACTTACGAATTGTTTGTTTCTGGAATTTTCCATTTAATATCTTCAAACCTCAGTTGACCATGGTGACTGAAATCACAGAAAGCGAAAGCTCGGATAAGCGGGGGCTGCTATCCTGGAGATTTCTAGAAGGAAAGCCAGGAGCGAATCTTCACTAACGTAGGTTAGGCAACCGTTTCTTAGCTAGGAATCCAAAGGAACAAATCAAAAGAGGAAAAATAGATAAATTGGGCATCAACGAAATGGAAAACTTTTTGTATTTCAAAAGACATCATCAAGAAAGTGAAAAGACGGGCCCCAGAATGAGAGGAAATATTTGAAAGCTATTAATCCGATAAGGGACGCGCATCTAGAATACGTCAAGAAATCTTATAACTCGGCAAGAGAAAGACCAAAATAAAAACAGTCCGGGAATTCGAATAGATATTTCTCCAAAGAAGATGTGCACACGGCGACGGCCCGTTACAGTCGCTCGATATCATCGGTCATTAGGGGAACGCGAATCACAATGGCGACAAGACACCATTTCGCACCAACCACGGTGGCCAAGAGAAAGGACAGAGAGGGCACGGCGCTGGCGGTGACGCGGAGAAGCCGGAGTCTCGCACGTGGCTGGGGGGATTGCGCGGTGACACGGCCAGTTGGGAAAACGGTGGGGAAGGTTCTCAAAGTGTTACAGACATCGGACGGCCCTTCCACGGCGGGGCACGCACCCACGAGAGCTGGAAACGCACGTCCACGGGAGAGGTGCGTTCACGTGTTCGCGGTGGTGCTATCGGTGACAGACCCGAGGTGGGGACAACCCAGACGGTGAACGGAGCAGCCGATGCAGGAACTCATCCGGTGGGGTCCGTCCTCACGGTAGACTATTGTTTGGCCATAAGAAGGAACGAAATGCCGATACGTTGTACCGCGCGGATGGACCTGGGAAAAAATTCTGCTAAGCAAAAGAAGCCAGACGCGAAAGGTCACACGGCGTACGATTCCGCTTACACGAAGTGTTCAGAATAGGAAGATCCTTAGAGACGGAAAGTGTGTGAGAGGTCGAAGGCCTGGGGGCAGGGGTGCCGGTGGGCTTTCCGGGGGATGAAACGCTGTCCGGTTGGATGGCGGCGGTGCAGATCGACTCGTGAACACACCGAAACCCACCAAATGGTGTGCTTTCAAAGGAGCAATGTTACGGTATCTGATTTGTGTCTCGGTGAATCCGTTGTAAGAATGACATTAGATACAAAGTTCTCCAAGCTCCAGATTTTCTGCTTCTAACCCAGCGAAGCATCCGCACGCGACTCCCTTTGGAGGACTTGACCGCGCTAAGCTGACCGGTCGGCTGTGGCCCCATCGACGGGGGGACCCAGCGAGCTCGTAGGGGTCCTCCAGAGTGTGGCGGCTGTTAGTGGTGTCGTCGAGAGATGCTTCGCAAAAAGCCACCCTTGCAACCGTGGGGCGGGCGCTGAGACTGGATCCGACCCCGCTCAGTGCCGCCCGGCGTGTCCTCTGGGACTTTACACGTGAACCTTGGGGTTTGTGGGCCTGGGAGCGAAAGTCCCAGACAGGCGGGGCAGAAACGCTTGTTGACCGATATCCGTTTCTTTGGGGGCATCCGACAGATGTCACATGCCGTCGGCTCACTCATGACGAGCGTTCTCACAAAGAAGGGCCTAGTTCTGACATTTTGACATGGACTCTGAGGACGTCAGCTCAGCACAGGTGTCTGGCCACGGGGGCTGGAGGAGAGAAATCGCGACTTTAAGGGCCGAAGTCCTGCTCCCTTGTCTAGTCCACACAAAAACAACTAACTGCTTAAGCGAGTTACTTCAGACATCGATTCGAGGGAAAAAAAAATGCCCAAACTTTCGACTGATTGGTTCAGCTGAACTGACTCAGCGGTTAAGTCGAAGCCGCTGGCCTGATGCCACGGGGCGGCGCGGGCCCTGTTTCTCCTCGCTCTAGATTCCGAATCGTCCTTTTCTCTCCCGCCGCCTTCCCCGTCCACAGGAAAAGCCACGACGAGACCTCCGGCACAATCGGCAGACGGCGGTGGGGACCGCGGGGAGCTGTTTGCACGTAGCCCCCCCGGTCGGCCCATTTTCCGCGCCGGGCTCTGCATCTCCTCTGTGGATTCCAAACTCCAATTGCGAGTGACCAGCTCAGGATCCAGGTCCCCAAGCTCATTAGAGGAAAGTGCTCACTCCGTTTTTTTCCTGTTCAATTGCCTCGCTCATTAGAAGTGCCCCGGGCTTAGCTGACTTTACTCAATTTCTACCAGCTTCCCTCTTGGTTCCGATTAACTCGGGCGCCATAATTGCTTACTTTGGAGTCGCTCGATGTTACACAACCAGTTAGTGCACTTCCGTGAGTCCTCCCACACTTCCCCGGCCTGACCGGACAGGGCGGGTAGCAACGCGCCCAGAGTCACGCGGGGTGCTGGGGGCACAGCCTCGGACGGCCGGGCTCCCGTGCAGACCGCCACCCCCCGTGGCATATCTGAGGGTGCTCGTGGCCTCCGGAGGCAACTTGTCATCACGCTAAGACACAATACGTGTGAACAAGGAGTGCGTGACTGGCAGAGGGGTCACACGGGACAACAGAAGTGTGTGAGCAGGGGCCGGGTCAGGGTGGGGAGGTGACAGGCGATGTGCGTCGCCAGCTGTCACACGTGACAGGGACAGAGTGGTCGTGCCCCGGCACGAGGGGCTGCTGCTTTCCAGGACGGGGAGGACACCTGCCTGAGGTCGCTCCGCCGCGTGCTGCTCCGCCCGGCCATGGCTATCACGGACGCACGGGGTGCAGAGGCCGCCCGACCCCAGGCACCGTCCCCTGCTCCCTGTGCCACCAGCCAGGTGACAGAAACGGGCACCACGCACCCAGCGCCCTTTTCGTGGACGCAGAGACACTCGCCCGGCAGGTGCCTGCGACGGGCAGGAGCTACTTCCTTTCACCTGTAGGATGGCTGAGACCAGGCCCAGAGGGGCTGCTGTGCAGTCCTGGGGTGGTGGGGGATAGGGGGGCAAAGGGGTGGTGGTGGCTGGCTCTCGGTGCATCTGCAGCAAACAGATGTGCTCTGCGTTCCTCGCGGGTTAATTACTCAACACGTGAAGCACGGAAGAGGTCAGCCCTAGCTGCGGTGACATACGTGTGAAAACACGTGACCGAATGCCTCGACTGCAGTGGCTGGTGTTGGTGCCCTACGCGGGCACGTCTGTCTGGAGCTGTCGGAGGCGAAGCCACAGAGCCATCGCTCTGCTTCTTAAAGAGGAATGTCTCGAGGGCGAGAGGCTCGCCTTGCACGGTGCACGCACGCGCACGAACAGTTTATGTAAGTATAAGCTTACACGGGCACTTCCACTTGTGATCCGCATCTGCCAATCCGGCCACCTCCACACGGGCCCTTTTATTAGGGTTTGTAACCCCAGTAGATGGATGAATCTTTAAGATCTTAAGGCAGGTGATTTGCTGTGTACTTGAAGCTTTCCTCTTATGAGAAAAGTTGTCCCACAAAAGCCAAACATTTGTATAGAGTTAAAATTAACTTCCTGCTTCACCGTTCGGTTTTCTGCGGGGTGTGTGGAATCTCTTTCTGCAGCTCCTGTGTGGAAGAGCCCAGCCGTGCTGTCTGCCGCTAACAAAGCGCCTTTATTTCCTGGGACCCGAGCGAGCCCTCTCTCCTCGGTTGTCACTAACCCCCTGACGTCTCTCCAGCAGCACAGTGAAATGTAATTATTTGTTCTTATTTCGAACCCTTCTTGGAGTTTAATTCTGAAATTTTAGTGTCACTCAGAATCATTCGGGGTACTTGTTTAACTGCAGTGCCAGATATTCCGATGTGTAAGTCCAGGGTAAATGCTCTGTATCTGGGCTTTAAACAGGACTCTGAGGCACAGCTTTGCAGGGAGTTCCTGGGCCACAATTTGGGAAACTCATTGACCAGCTGTGAACAGTTCTCAAGGGCAAAGATTCTGTCTTATTTCTAGCCCCTGACATGGCCTGGGACAGAGCATTCTCATTAAATATCTGTAAAATGGATGGATGGATGGATGGGTGGACGGACAGATGGCTGGCTGGATGAATGAATGAATGGAGCTTGGACGGATGGATGGATGGATGGACAGAGAGAGGATGGATGGGTGAACATATGAATGGGTGGGTGGATGGACAGATGGCTGGATACATGGAGACCAGTCTTCTTGCAAGCAGGCTTGCCCCTTTGCAGCCATCAGTTCAGCTGTGAACAAATTTTGGCAGGCATTCGTGTCTTTTCTAAATCTTAAAGAACATTTGGGATGTCTCAAATAAGAATAAAGAAGTTACTGCCTAGATGGGAAATACTCTGTCACTTTTTTTGAGATTTCAAAAGTCATCAAAGCACTTCTTGATCGTCTCATTGTTCTTAACCAGCTCATTGCGTGATGCGCCCTACGCAGCACATACAAGTCGGAGACGTGTTTGCCTCAGAAATAAAGCGCCTTCCGAGAGCCTCGACACTGAATCTGGGCTTGAATAGTGCTGAGTGGGTCTCCACATTTGGCTGCCGTGGTTAATGTGGCCATTCACAGCCTCTTTCCATGTATCTTCAAAACAAATGTAAACACAATTAGCTCTTATTCAAAAATAATCTGGTTGTAAAATCCAGTGATTTCTAAACACATCTCCCATGTTTAAGAAACACCAACATGCAAACATTCAAATTTATGGAACGCGTAAATTCAGCACCAGTCCCTTTCAAAATTATTCACTGCCGAACAGGATTTCCTGAGGGGGGGCTTTCAGACAATGGGCTTCTGCGACGCATCACCACGTCCCTCGCTTGGCAGCGATCAGACACACTGCGACGGGGCCGTGCTCCTCGAACCGTGTGGTCGTTTTGGGGTCCGCCCCCCACGCTTGCTGTGAGTTTCTTGACGGATCCGGTCGCATTTACCGTTGTTCCTCCGTGTGTTACACGCTCCGTGTGTTACACGCGTGTAAAGGACATTCTTGGATGCTCGCTCATCTCCATGTCTCCCCTGAGATCCCCGCCACGCCGTGGGAAGCCCCCCGTGTTTATTGAATGACCGATAAGGCAGAATCTGCCTCACGATGCATGAGAGCCCCGTGGCCGGGGCTCGGAGGCTCCTCGGACAGTTCTTCTTGCTATGAAATGAGAGTGACCTTTGCGACGCCGTTTAGGCGCGGCTGCTCGGGAGTCCCCAGGTGCTCCTCCTGGACTTGCCATCGCCCACAGCCTGCTCGCCCCCAGAAGACCACGGAGCTTCTCTGCGGGAGAGAGGGCGCCCTCCTGGCCCTCTGAGGGCTGCCGCGTCAGGCAGGCTTTGTCCTTGTCCTCGGCACCGGGCAGAATCGCTGCCAGGGAGTGTCGGCTCGTTCGCTCTGGTTCCGCCAGCGCCTCCCGGTGGCGGTGGCCTTCGCGTGGCACGTGCAGCCGCCCTCCGCTGTGTCCTGTCGCCCCGCTGCCCGGGGAACAGAGGTCCTGCTGCAGCAGAGGATGATGGAGATGCTGGGAGACAGAAGACAGGAGCCTGCGAAACTGCGGAGCGAATCCGAAGAACGTTTTCTCTCCGCGTTGTGTGAAGATTCGCTCTGTGAGTTTTACATACCACCGAGAATTGACTTTTACGAAGTCAGCTCAATACTGGGCGAGAAGCGTGAAGCGCACGGGCACCTGCGTTGCGGAGCGCCCGGCGCGGGTGCGAGCGCGTTCGCGTGTCCTCGTCCACAAGTTAAAGTCCAGCACTCGGCCGCAGACTCGCGGACGGGGTGAGGCACAGCGCCCGGCGCGACCTCCTGGCACAGCCGCCACCCCCGGGCGGAGCAGACGCGGCTCCCGCGGCAGGGGTTAGGGGAGTGGTCTGGCTTCTCGGAGGCCGCGAGCCCGTGCGCGGGTGCTGGGTCCCTGTCCCCGTCACCGCCAGTGTCGGTGGGAGGCGGGGCATGGACTCTGACACCGCGTCTGCTGTTTTGGCCGCCCCAGTCATGCATTCGGCCCAAAGTTAGCCATCTCGAGCTGCACAGGTAGAGCTGACCGTTGCCAGCTCACTGCTTCTGGTCCCTGACCGGTTCGCTGCGGCCGAACTTCAGTTTTAATCATTCTTTTCCCATTTCCAATTTCTGTTCTTCTGACCCCTGTGAAATACAATGTCCTCGTTCAGCCATTCGCTCATTCCCTCCCCCCTCCCCCGACGCCCCTCTCTAGGGCAAGCGCGGGAGCGACAGCCGCGTAGCGTTCCACGTGGACGGCGGGCCGCGGAAACGCTTCCTCCGAGGAGAGCCGGCCAGCAGTCACGGCCTCCAGGATGGCTCCCGAAGTCCCAGGGGAGCGGTGACGGTTTTCTCAGCTGGGAGAAGTCACATTCGCCTTCCTGGCTTCTCCCCAGCCAGCCGGTGCCAGGTGACACATGGGCTCGCAGCTCCTCTCGGAATCCAAGGCCGCCTGGCAGCCTGCACGCGCCGAAGTCCGCGTTCCCCCCAAGCCACCTCCCCGTCCCCGTCCCCAGCGGTCTCTACGGGGTCCACGTTCTGGGTCTGAAGCATCGTTTCCCATTCTCGGGTGGGTGGCTCATGCCCCCCCTCGCCCGTCAGCACCCGCCGCGGCCACAGCAGCCGTCTTCCTGCCGACGCGCACCCCTGCGTCGGAAGCAGAAGGGGTCTGATTTGAGTCTGCCACGTAGCGATGACGTAGTCGCAACTGCCCAGTGTCCCCTGTACCTTCCACTGGCCTCTTAGAAGAGAAGACACGGGTCATCCTTTTGGTTACGTTCCTGCCAACGGTCACCTTCATCCGGGGGGTCGATCAGAGCCCTCTGTCCATCAGCAGCTCGTGATGCCGCGCTCACAGCCCCGGGCAGTTCGCAGGCCCTGCCCCCCTTCCTGCCTGCCTCCTCCCAGCCGCGTCCACGACACGAGGGATTAAAACCGACAAAGCGAAAATATCAACTGGGCTGCGTGCAGACGGGGTTCGTGCCAAACTCTGAGTAACGCCCAGGGCAGTACGTCCACCAGGAAGAGAGTTTTTCTGGCTGTGAGAGGTTGTTGGCCTCCACGTGTTCTGCGGCCCCAAAACACCGCCCAAAAACCCCGTGTCCTGCCGCGCTTTGCCTGAAGCTGAGTCGCTCCCGTGGGGCCAGTTTTCCTCCTGAGACACCTCCGCCCGCTCCCTGCCTGGCCGACGTTCGCACCGCACGTGAGGGCCACGGGCTGGAGAGAAGGCCGGCCACTGCGATCGGCCCGAGCGCCTTCGGCTGCCGTGCTTCAGACAGCTCGGGCCGCCCTGGCCCTGGGGGGCAAGGAGCCTGTGGCTGGGAGGAAGGCCACGCGGCTGCCGAGCTGCGGCCGTGTCCTCAGCACCACAGCTTCCTGTGTCTGTGGGAGCCAGGGGCCAGCACGCCGTGTGACGCGGGGGCACTCACAGCTCCACTGGGCGCCTTAACTCAGAAAAACGCATTTTAAAAATGTTTAGTTGTGGGGTGCTGGTCGCAGGCACCGTGCTGCCTTCCACGCATCGTCGGGCCCCGGCATGAGCGGATGAAGTGACAAGCCGGGGGTGCGGGGGTGCGGGGGTGCGGGTGGGGATTGGGGAACACGCGCTCACGTCTCTCCACCGAGGGGACGTTGCCACCCTCGTGTGACGGGAAGGAAAGCGACGTGGCCGACAGGTTCACGCAGCCCTGGGAGGGCCGGGGAGGCGCCGCGCGGTGGGGGCGGTCGGAGGCGGCGCCCAGGTCCACGCCGAGCCGAGCCCCGCGTTCCGGGTTGTCGGGGAGACCCCGGGCCAGGCCGGGAGAGGCTGAACCGCCGCGGACGCAGGGGCTTAGGCGGAGCGGGCATTTGGCCGGCTGCTGAGAAGCCGAAGGCGCGTAGGAGCGGGCGCCCCCAACCCCGACGGTGTCTCCACGCTCCCTCCCGGCCGCCCTGGCCCCAGGTCTCCCCCTGCTTGGAAAGCTAGGCTGCCACGGAAAACACAGCTCTGGTTTTGGGCAAGACGCTGCGGCGAGTGTGCCCGCCACTCAGCGCGCCCAGCGCGTGGCCGCCAGCATGCTGTGCCCTGCCGTGCGCCCTGCGGGCGGCCTGCGGGCCCCTCGCACCGGTTCACGTGCCTGCAGGGTGAGAGCTGGACGTGGACATCCAGGCACAGCCGCCTCTCCGGCACGGGTGGGGGGCTGGGGCCCAAAGGAGCCTGCGGCCTCGCTGCACCGGCCCCACCGCCGGCCAGACCGAGCGCCCGCCCCCCAGCCCCGTGTCCCACCCGTGCCCAGAACGGAGTAGAGGAGCGAGTCGGGGATTTTCCTGGAATGCTCACCCCGCCTCCTCCCCGACGCCGAATCCCGCCGTGCCTGTCTGTCCCCTGTGTCCCATGCCCCAGCCAGCGTCCCTGGGGCGACAATGACAAACACGTATGGTGACTTCCCGTGCCCAGTGCTATTGGAAGCACTTCGTGTCTTGACCCGTTTTGTTCTGCCGGCGCCCCATGAAGGGCCCTGGTTGGCCCCTCGCTGGGCAGGAAACCGAGGCGGGGAGGGGGGAGGCCGCACTGACCATGTCACCTTGCGACCGAGGACAGGTGGCCTCAGAACTTGCCCAGGGCTCGATGTCTATGCCGTGACCGTCACACCGTTCCCGCCCGCCCACCCGGGGAGCCCGCGCACGTCCGCCGGCACAGCTCCCGGGGCTTCTCCCAGACGCCCACGGGCACGGCGCTGACCTGAATCTGCTCCAAGGACCACAGCCGGCCACGGAGCCATGGAGCCGGCCTGCACGGGGCAGAGCTCTTCCAGGGGGCTGCAAACGGCCCCTGGGCCCCTGGGCCCTCCTGCCCGCGGAGCCCCCCTGACTCGCGGTGCCACGCGGGGAGCCGCACCCCTCCCTGGCCCCGTCCGCTCTGCCGCCTCCGGCTATGCGCAGGCTGCGTTCTCTGTGGCCAGCTCTGTGCTTCCAGTGTGACAGCGAGTCCCCGAGGGAGAGGGCACCGGCCATTGCACCCAGCCTGCCAAGTAAGAGCGGCAGCTTCTCCATGTGGGGGCCGCTGGTGTGGTCCCAACCGCCCCGCACGCCGAGGGGGTCGGCCTCCTGAAGGGCGCCCGACAGAGGGTGCTGAACACACGGCCAGGCCCCCCGCCAAGCTTGGGCTCTGTGTGAGGGACACGGCTCCTGGTGGAGCTGGGGTGCTCGTGCTCAGGGCCGAGCCCTGGGACCGTCGAGGCTGGCGAGGGCTCCTGCTCCGGCCAGCGCGCCCACTTCCTCCGTGCTCTGAGCCTCGGCCCCACCACGCGGGTGAGAAACCGCGGGGCCCACGCGGCCCCAGTGCCCAGCCACTGGGGCCCAGGAAGCCTCGGCCTGGACGAGGCCAGAGAGAGTCGGGGTGAGCATGCTTGTTTGGGGGCCCCTCTTAGGTGGCCACGTGTTAGAGCTTGCTCTTAGGGGGCCCCCAGCTCCGGACGAAGCCGCCACGTGCTTTTCCCCTCCCATCTCCTCCCTCCGCCCGTCCCGGACCGAGCACCTCTGCGTCTTCTAAGAACGAGACTCGGCCCCAATGGGGCACTTCATCCGACGGGAGGATGCCCAGGAGGGTGCCCGCCCCTCCTCGGGGGTCACAGGGCCACCGAGCGCCCCGGGCGTGGGAGTCACAGGGCCACCAGTGCTGCAGCGTGAGGGGCTGCAGTGACGGCTTCTGCCTGATGCTTCGCCCGCGTCAGGCTCTGCCGGCATCTTGCCGCGAGCAGTTCCCCCGCGGCCCGCCGAGCCCTCTCATCCCCACATGGTGAAGCTGGCCGCCAACTGTTAGCGCCGGTGAATAAGGGAGGGGACGGCGGCCTCGGGCGGAGGAACTGGACGGAACCCAGGACGCAGGCGCAGACCCGAGGACCCCCCCACCCCCGTTCAGTGCTGGCTACCTGGTGAGCACCCCTAGAAAGCGCCTCACAGTGAGCGACATGGGTGGCCGGGAGGGCTCTCGGGGGGTCATGCCCCTGGGCCAGCGGGACCAGGCGTCGCCGTGGGGACGGTGCTGGGCCGAGCGGACGGCCCTTGCAGCCCTTTTGAAAGGTGAGCCCCAAATCCAGAGCGCGCTCGCACAGAATGTGAACTTGATGTTGTTGCCGACGGTGCCTGGTCCTGGGTCCCCGACCTGCTCAGCCCCACGCACCCGGTGACGGCGCGAGGGGACCGTAGTGAGCCTCAGGATGGCGGCACCTTGGGCGTGATGGGCGGCCGCAGCCCCCACGTGGCTCTGTGCCCTCCGTCTTCCGGTCGGGGTGGTGAGCGGCCCATCGGAGGAATCATCCAGTGGCCATGGCTTTAACTGTTGTGCTGCCTCTGGGGTCGGGCAGGGTGCTGCCTGGCCCCCTATCGTGCACGGCAGGTGACTTGAGAGGCAGGAGCCCACCGGCGCCCTTCGGCTTTCTGGGTTAGGGGTGGTGGACCAGGGTCAGGCGCACGAGGACGAGTGTTTCTCCTGAGCAGCCGGCAGTGGCAGCCACACCCAAAGCGTCAGGCTGGAAGGTGAGGGGACACCCGGCCGCCCGCTCCGGGAGGCCCTCGCTGAGAAGGTGGCGCGAAGGCAGAGATGTCGAGGTCACAGGCCACCCGGGGGCTTGTCGGGCCTCCTCGCGTGCGGTTGGCAAGTTTAAGCTCCAGAAAACGCTGAAGCGCTTGGCAGACGCCCCGTTTCCATGGCGACTGTCCCATCTGAGGGCGTCTGGAAGGCAGAGTGGTGGGGCTTGTGTCTGAAGCCCCCCCCACTTCCAGGAATGTGCAGTGGGTGCCTGGGCGTGAACAAAGGTTGGGGTTGGGGCAGCACAGGCCGGTCCCTCTGCAGGGCCCTGGGGGCCGGTCCCCGCCTCGCTCACTGGCCCAGCACGAGTTTCCGCCCTGCCCGTCAGGGAGGGTGGCCGCAGGCACCTGCCGTGCCCCCGAGGTGTGCGAGGCCTGGGTGACCGAGGCCGTCCCACCGTGACGTGAGGGCACGGGGCCGCAGGACAGCCCCCGGCCACGGTGCCCGCTCAGGGGGGCGCAGGCTGAGTGCTCTGACCCACGTGACGTGCCCCCCGACCGACGCCACGGTCAGCACAGACTGCGCGGCCAGAGGTGGCCCCGGGAGCCCGAGCAGGAAGCGTGCCACGTGGGCGTCAGGGCAGGGCCTTCTGGAACGAGGGGGGACGTCCGCGAGACGTGAGCCCTGCTGCCCGCGGGCATCTCCAGGGAACAGGTGGACCGGCGCGGGAAAGCAGGCCGGCGCTGGCCGGAACAGCCGGGGGCCGTGCTGACGTCCGGTCCCAGCCCTGTCCTCCCCGGTCCCGCCGGAGCCCTCTGCTTCCAGCCGGGGCTGGACCCTGCGCGTGGCCCGGCGGCCGCGTAGCACCTGCCTCCGGTCGGAGCCACCGAGACTGGACGTGCACAGTCACGTCGCCTCCTGCAGCCTCCCAGCTCCCCTCCTGGGCAGCCGCACCCAGCCGCCACCCGACGCTCCCCTTCACCTCCCGCTCGTCCTCCGTGGCAGGACGCTCGGCGCCTGAGTCCCCTGAGCGCCCGGTGGACACCGCTCGCCTTCCGCAGGGGGACAGTGGCCCTGCACTGCCCCACTGGGGTCATCGCAGACGCCACTTGCTTCCCCCCCCTCCCCCCCCCCGCCGCCCCCTCGCTTCTGCCAGGTCCAAGTGCTTTACTTGGCTTCTCTCCCAGAGCCTGAGTCGCCCTAGCGGGGGGCTTCTGCGGGAGGGGGAGTGGGGGGACTCCGCTCACAGGGCGGGAGCGGAGGGGCCGTTGGCCCCGCCCACGGCTGTCCCGGCATCCGGATGCCACCTGCCCGCAGCTACCTGAGGATTCTCACCTGGGGCAGGAGGCGACCTCTGCTCCTGCTGGGCGTGGGGCCGGGCAGCCCGATGTCGAAGAGGGCCTGGAGGGCGGCCTGCGCCGCCCGGCCCTTGGCCAGCTTCTTGCTGCGTCCCGAGCCTTCGAACGTCCTCCCGTCCACGCTCACGGCCATAACGAAGCGGGGCCACTGCCGGTCGGCCGGCTCTGCGAGGCAGACGTAGCGCAGGCCGGCACGCAGCTGGCTCAGCAGCAGCACGGGGTTCCTGTCGCCCGGGGCGGCCAGGCCCGGCGTGCGGGGCAGCCGCCGCCCCGGCCGGCGCGCCGGGCCCAGGGGCTCGGGCTCGGCGGGGCGGCGGCCCGGGGCGAAGGCCGTGCCGGGCGGCGCCGGCTCGAACTCCTGGAACAGCGTGTCGGGGAAGTCGGCCTGGTCGGAGGTGAAGTCCGTGCCGGGCCCGGCGCCGCGGCCCAGGGCCAGGTGGGCCTGGCAGGCGTTGGGGAACTGCACGAAGGACCGCAGGGCCAGCTCGGCCGCCCGCATCTTCGCCTTCTTCTTGGTGGGCCCCGTGCCCTCGAACGTCAGCCCGTTCACCTCCACGGCCACGGCGAAGACGGGCGCGTGCACCGGGCCGGTCTGCGACACCGTGCGGTACTGCAGGCCGGGCCGCAGCTCGTGCAGCTGCACCAGCGCGTTCTTGGGCACGGCCGGCCGCGACAGCGTCTTCCAGATGAGCTGCAGCTTGCGCAGGGGGCCGCCCCTGCCCTCCTCCAGGGCCCGTTTCCGCTTCACGCCGTCCCGGGCCCTGTCGCCGGCGGGCGCTGGCCGTGCCTCCAGGTTGCTCATGTTCCGGTTCTCCTTCACGTCCGTGCTGCTGGTACCTGCAGGCGAGAACAGACAGCGGTGACCGGGGCCTCGGTTCGGCTGACCAGACGCCGCTGGGCGACCGCGCTGCACACGGAGCCGGCAGTCGGCCTGGCGCTGCTGGGTGGGGCCTCGGGGACACGCAGAGCCTGCCCTCTGCTCCGGGGGGGACAGGAGCCACTGACCCACCCCCCGGGAGGGGACTCGCGTGCCTGAGCCGTCCCTGCGCTGGGAAGAAAGTGGGGTGTCGGTGTCGCGAGGAGCTGGACATTCCCGGTGGCTCCCGGCTGCTCTACCGAGCGGGGCTGTGATTTCGGGGAGCCGAGATTGGCCGGGCTCAGACACCTGCCCCCCTCCCGAAGCCACCCCCAAACCACGTGGCCCTTTCTATCGGCTTCGGGCAATGCTGAAGGCCACACAGGACTTCTGTGCAGTATGGGCCGGTGACGGCTGTGCTGTCATGTAGGAAAGGACATTGGACATTAGACAGCGCTCACGGGCCATGAGCCCGGCCCGTCTGCCTCGGCATGGAGGAATCCCAGGGGCACGGTGCTGGACGGCGCCGGGGGTGTCGTGAGCATATGTGTGACGGTGCTGAGCGCACGTGCACGTGCGGGCCGTGCCAGCACACGGGGGGGAGGCCGCCAGGCTGCCTCCCCCAGGGACGGGCAGAGAGAACGGGGCCCAGACGGCGCTTTACTTGTATCTGCGTTGGAAATTATAGGACGTAAGTTTACAAAGTCATCATGTGCTGGACGTGGGCGGTGGACGCCTGTAAGGCTCAGCCACCCAGTTTCTCAGGATGGGCCGGCTGGGACCCCACAGACCCTCAGGGCCAGGGTCCCTGCTGCTCCTGGTGGGGACGCGGCTGGAACGCCGACCGTGTCCATCCTGTGAACACTCGGGGATGACGCGCTGGGCGGTCCCTTCGGCGGCCCCTCCCCCACCTCCTCCCGCGTCCCTTCTCATCCTGGAGTCGCCGGGAGGGGCGATGGGGCACGTCCCAGGGGAGGACTGTGAGGCTGGGAGGTGGCGCTGCGTCTAGTTCCTGGTCAGAGGGACCGCGCCCGGACGTGTGGCAGCCGCGGGGGCCAGTGAGCGACAGGGGACGGTGCCGCTGGTTCCTGGCCCTCTCCTGGGGACGCGGGGTGTGTGCCGAGACGCCGGCTCGGGCCACGGACAGTCGGCTGCTCGGCCTGATCCGTCTGCGGACTGAGGCTCAGGGCCTTCCTCTGGGGAGCGAGCAGGATCGCGGGGTGACGTGCAGCCGCCCGCGGCTTCGTGTCTGCCGCGGGAGCCGGGCCGCGGTGGGACAGTGGGCTCTGCGGCCTCGTCCTCACGGCCCCGCCGCCTGACAAGAGCGGCAAAGGGCACAGAAGACGATGGGAAGCCAGAGCCCAGAGGTGCTGTCACAGCCACGCGGCTCCCCCCGCTCGGCCGCTTCGGAGGCGCTGAGACCTCCGCGTGCCGTGCTGAGCGGGGGCGGGGCCCGGAGTTTGCTCCGCAGCGCGCCCGTGTAGACGCCAGGCCTGCAGAGAAACCGTGTTCCCGGGTGTAGACCGGGCGTTTGCTGGTGGGGGCGGAGGCATCACGCACAGCCCATCGGAGGAGAGGTGACGACCTCCCGGCATCGGCGCCAGAGCCCGCGTGGGCGGACCGTGGAAGTCCGGTCCGCTCGGCGGTCCAGGCCCGGACCGCGGATCCGGTGAACCAGGCGGCTTCCCAAATGTAAAGAGGAAAACACAGACCCCCCAGCAGTGCCCAGAGCTTGCTGGGAGCTCAGTCCTTACTGATTCCTCACAGCGAGGGGTGGGGGGCACTGTCCCTGGATTAAAGTGGCCAGCACGTCACATGACCACTGGTGCCTTTGGAGTGAAAGGTTTTCTTGGGGCACCGGCTGTCACGGATGGGCCGCCTCCGGGCCGCGGCGCTGAGGCCGCCTCCACGCTCTGCCCTCCCAGGACGCTCGACATCGAGTGAGGACGGTCGCTATGCAAGTGTTCGTGGAGTAACAGGTGCAAAGATCGGCTCGTGCCGTGAAGAGACGTCCCGGAGTAACAGCTAGCAACGGACAGAAACGCCGGCTTCGGGCCTTGCTGGACGCGCTGGCTGGACCCTCTGGGCACGATGTTCCCCCCGCCGGCTTTTGCAAATGAACAGGTGAGGGGTCCGGTTCCCCTCGACATGGCCCGCTGAGTCCCAGCGAGGCGGAGACAGGCCACAGTCACTCCACAGGCTCTGGGGTCACGTAGATAAGGGATCAACATCCTCTCCAGCTGGCATGCAGCACCCGTGTGGTCAAGACGAGGGTCTCCTCCTCCGGGGTCCTGGTCCTGGGCCAGCGTCCACCCGGTCACTTTGCAGCGGGAGTTCCCGCGAGAGTCGCCTCGTTGGAGCTTCACGGTGCCGCCGCTGCAGGTCGGAGGTCAGCTGTCTGTCCACCACGTCTGCTCCGACGGGGGCGGGCGGGCAGCCTGCCCTCTGCTCACACAGGAGGGGGGTCCCTGGGCTTCTGGGCAAGAAGATGTGTGGAAAGGGGGCAGTGTGTCTGGCCCACGTGTGGGGAGCAGAGAGGCAGGGGCCACAGGGCCCAGTGCTCAGGGTCCTGGCCGTGCTGGTTGTGCACGGCCTGACACCAGTGGCTTCTGGATGAGGCTCGGCCGCAGGACAAGGAGGCCCCTCTCAAAGCCTTGTCTCACGCTGGCCGGATGCCCGCCAGGCATCTCGGTGAGGGTGCAGCAGACGTGGCTGGCGGCCACCTGCCACCAAACCCCTGCAGAGCCAGAAGCCGGCATCCGGCCCTGATCGTGTGACACCCTTGGGTCCACAGCATGCCCAACGTTCAAAGAACAAGGTTTGCAGGGTCACTGTCTGAGGCACAGAGGCTAAAAAATGTGGCATCGTCCGCCAGACTGGCTTCTGGACCAGCCTGCTGACGGCTGGCTCCCGGGCGGGCTCCCGGGCTCTGTCCTCCAGGCCGACTCTCCCTGGGGCCAGCGATCGACCCCTGACCCGCTCAGCCCCGGACATGGGAGCGGGCAGTGCAGGGGGGGACAGGGGCCGCGGAGGACGACGGTCCTGAACGGCTCACCTCACCTCACACCGGCCACACACACGCACACACAGTGAACACCCACCATGCACCACACACCGCGCACACACAGAGATAACCCACACACTATACACACATGACACACATGACACACTCCACACACCAGCAGACATTGACCACATATGCACATAATATCAATATTTACTACAACACACTACACACATACCACACACATACACCACATGACACACCCATCACACACCACACACACACAACACACCACACACCCGTCACACACACAGGCTGTTCCAGGGGAGTGGCAGTCACCCCATCCCACCTCCCAGTGGCCTTTGGGCAGCAGACGGGCAGACGGCATGGCAATGCCAGTGACAAGTGCTGGCACGGAGCCTGCCTTTGGGAGGTGCCTTTGCGGGTGTGTGAACCCAGCACAGTCAGAGCACACGCGGCAAAGGCAGCGACAACCCCGACACTCAGGCCGATGTCCCGAGCATTCTGGAGGCGTCCAGCACGTAGCTGGGAAGACTGTCCTCACCGCCGTCCGAGGCCCCCCAGTGGGCACTCACGTCCCAGGCCTGAATGATCTCACGCGCCGTCTCATTCAGTTCTGCCCTCAACTGCACGACTCGAGTCACGTCTCTGTCCCCGTCTCAGACGAGGCTCTGGGCAGTGACGTCCACGGCCCAGGGCTGTGGGGCTCGCGGTCGCAGAGTGTGGGAGGGCTCGGGTGCTCTCGCCCGCACGGCTTCTGCATCCCTGATCGGGCTGGCGGGCTCTGGGGGGGTAAAGGAGCCCCTCCCAGCGACACTCGCCAGCTGGGGTCCTGCCGCCTGGGGGAGGACGAGGGAGCCGCGGGTTTGTATTCCTTGGGCTATCGATACATCGGCTCAGTCCTAGAAAGTTTCTAGTTTAGGTCACAAGGGGACAGAAACAGTCATTTGTCCGCGCGTCTGCCGAGGAGCTGAACGGCCAGCCAGGGGACCCCTGCTCGTCTCCTATGCCTTCCCTTCCTCATGGGGAAAATGCGGGACTCGAACTAGAGCATGAGCAAGGCTCACTCTGGGCCTGCTGTCCAGCGGCCCTGTGACTTCGGTGTCGTGGCATTGCCCAGGGTGGTCACCTCAGTTTCCGGCCTGGTAGACACTGCGTTTTCCGGGAAGGCTGCTCACGTGCGCGTGTTACTCACAAGCCGATGGCCAATGGCCAGCTCCCCCGGGCCAGTCCCCCACGCTGCTGTTCTCAGCGTCCGAGTGACCACTAGTAAACGCGCTGCACGGCCCCTGTCCCGGGCAGCGGGCACCCTCTCACTCTTCCTGGCTGACGAGGTGACCCACCTGCTGCGTGAGGCCAAGATGCAAGCAGGGCTCCCGTGGTTTGGAAGTTTTCACCCTCTTCGTTTAAATGCTTCACAATGCACTACAAACAGGGCGAGCACAATGCGCGCCAGATGCGCCGCCCCCCGCCCCCCCACGCTCCGGTCTGTTTGCTTTGCCTCCTCAGTGGTCTGAGCAGGGACGCTGCTCACGTCCGCACCCCCAACTGGCTTTTCTGTCCTCACATCGCACTGCTTGGTGTCTCTCCAGTTTCCTGTGCCAGAAATGTTTCGACAGGAGGGCACCCGTCCAGCTCTGTCCTTGTTAAAAATTGGACAAACTGTTTTCAAAGAGACTGTGTTCATTTTTCTTTTTTCCTTTCTTTTCTCCTCTCCCTCTCTCCCTCCCCCCCCTCTCGGTTTGGAGGGGATGGAAAAGAGGGGAGGGATGGTCCAAGAGAAATCCCTGGAGCTCTCAATCACACGGTCACTGCAAATATTTTCCTGCCATCCAAGTGAGGATGGGGTTCCAGGTGGGGACGGGGTTCCAGGTGGGGATGGGAATCCAGGTGGAGATTGGATTGCAGGTGGGGGACGGGGGTCCCAGGTGGGATGGGTTCCAGGGGACGCGGCCCCAGGGGATGATGGAATCCAGGTGGGGATTGATTTGCAGGTGGGGACAGGGTTCCAGGTGGGGATCGGGTTCCAGGTGGGGACAGGGTTCCCGGTGGGGATGGAGCTTTAGGTGGGGATAGGGTTCAGGTGGGGGTGAGACTCTAGGTGGGGACTGGATTCCAGGAGGGGCTGGGGGCAGAGCCTCCTGCTCTGGGAAGCCCAGATAGTACCCCATGCACCCCCCACCCCTGCCTCACTCCAAAGGTCTCAGCCTTTGGGGACGGTGAGGGACATTTCCCTGCACATCAGGCTAGGAGCCCCCACTCTCCAGGGACGGGGAACAGCTTACTTAGGTTGTCTTCGTCCTCCGTGTGTGTGGCCCCGGGGTTCAAGTGCTTGAAGGGAGCGACGAAGGCTGACAACGCGCTGACTTTGCCTGGAAGGAAAGAAGGAGCAGGAAATGCACTTTCCACACGGCGGTGCGGACGGCTCGGCCCTTTCATGTGTTCTCATTACTGAGGGTTTGGACAAGGGAGGTCGAAAGGTCGTTTGGGTTTCAGCCACTTCATTCTGGTTCAGTCTTTTATTGAATCTCTGACCGCATTTTATCAAATCCCTCTCTCCACTCAATTTTAAACTTTATGATTTCCATCTTTCTTCTCTTCTTATTTTTGGCATCTCCCCGCCTCTTGTTCTGTGTCCCTCAAAACTTAAAGTAATCGTCTCCAGGGCAACAGCCTTGCCTGAGCTCGAGGGATGCTGGGTGGAGTAGAGCCTGCCAGACTGAGGTCATTTCACAGACAGGA
>NW_024344378.1:654268-667411 GCF_902729225.1 Pteropus medius
AAAAAAAAAAAAAATCCCACAATTAAATGAGCATCGTGCAAATAAAGAAGACTGTTTTTCCCCATTAGTGGAGAATTCGCTTTGTGGGCTTGAAGTACATGAGGAAAAATGAACTCGATCAAAGCTGGAAGACGTGGCCCCGTGTGTTTGACCAGAAGGAGGGGAGGCAGTGTAGGGCTGCCGGCTGGGGGCGTCTTCCTGGAAATGGGAATGTGCGCTTGGAGCACCGAGGGGGGTCGCGGGGCCGCCCCTGCCTGCAGCCCCGATGGTGGGTGGCCGGTGAGCAAAGGCAAGGCTGGCTGCCCAGCGTCCTGGGTGCCAGACGCCTCCGAGCACAGCGCAGGTGGGAAGAGGGGCCCACGGAAGATGCCCCACAGTCCGAGCCGCTCCTCTCCTGGACTGGGGGAGTCGGGAAGTATAGGTTGGACGTACAATTGGGAGGAGTGACAATGACTCATGAACGGAGCCGAAGGAAAGGCCCTTTGTTTTCGAGTTCTCACTGACTCAGCTCGGCCATAGAAGTTAGGATCGCCTGAGCGCCCTGCGGAGGAGCCTCCCCACTGTCCTCAGGCTCCTCCCCCCGGCGGCCTCACCCCTCCCGATTCATGCTCCCCCGCTGGCATCTTGACCACATATTAAAACACGGGAGACGGAAATGCGGCCATTGCTTATCCAGCGGGTGACGGGCCGTGATGGCGCCCGCCCTGTGCCTCCTGCGGCCCGCCTGTGCAGGGTCCCGGTGGCCGTGGCTTCGGCTGCTTTGCCTGGGCACCGAGGGCAGGGTTTGTGGTGCAGGGGCTGCTGGCATCACGTGCCTCGGTCATCGGGAAGGAGAGCTCCCGCTCGGGCACACCTCTGCGTGCAGTGTCCTGGGGGGCCCGGGAGCTTGTGTTGGACATGCGGTAAGCCCGGGGTGCCGAGCCCCCCCTGCGACCTGTCCCCTGGCCATAGCCCCGTTCCCTGAGCCTGGCTTCCCCGGCCTGGGAGAATTCGCATTGAAATTCATCTCAGACCCTGTTAACAGCTGTTGTTTCCAGTAGGGATGGGAACAATGTAATGTTCACTCAAAGAGAACAATAAATAACTCGAACACAAAACGCCTGCTCCTCCCTCACTCTCCCAAACGAGGAGAACAAGCCGGGGAGCAGGGCCCCCCGCCCCGGCCCGCCAGCCCGCGGGCCCGCGTGGATTTACTGCCAGGGAATGGAATCTCTTGCTTGAGTTATAATTTCATTAAGGGAGCCTGATAACATCACACACAGAGTGTGAAGCTCAAACGATTTAGTCTGGAGCATCTCAAAATGAAATTCCAGTTTTGTAATAAAGCGGAGCTATCGGCCCGACACCCACAAAAACACGCGCAACCGTTTCAGAGCTCACCTCAGCAAAACTGTGATACTTAAGGTGGTTTTAGTTCAGTCAAAGCTCTCACTTTCTAGGGTTGCCAGGTTTATCAGATAATCGTGCAAGACACCAGGTTGTAAATGAGTCTCAGGTAAACAATATACTTTTTGAGGATGCATACATCCCTAATGGTGTGTGAGACACACATATATTAAACATTATTTAACGTTTATCTTACGTTCACATTTATGGGAAAGGACATCAACAGACATTTCCTCAAGGAAGACACACGAATGGCTGATAAGTCCATGGAAAGATGCTCAACATCACTGATCGTCAGAGAAATGAGTGCCAATCGCGCTACGGTGACAGGCCGCCTCACACCCTACTCTACGGCGACAGGCCGCCTCACACCCGTCGGGAGGGCTGCTATTAAGCAACCGCAGCGGAAAGTCAGTGTTGGAGGGGGTGTGGGGCTGACGTCCGTGCTCTGCTGGCGGGGCTTAACATGGTGCAGCCACTATGGAACCAGCAACCCGCTTCTGGGCTTAAACCCCAAAGAATGAAAGCAGGATTCAAAGAGGTATCAGCACCCCATGCTCACAGCGGTTATTCACGGTCGCCGGAAGGCGGAAGCCCCTGAGCGTCCACGACAGACGAGCGGATGACAACACGTAGTGTGCACACACCCTGGGATGTCACTCAGCCTTAGGAAGGAAGGACGTTCTGGCCCAGATGACACGTGGACGAGCACTGAGGACATCATGCTCAGAGGAGTCAGACGGTCAGGGAGGAGCAGGGTCTGCGTGACTCCGCTCCTGGGAGGACCCTAAGGAGTCACATCCACAGAGGCAGGAAGTAGCCGGTGGTGCTGGGGGCTGGGGTGGGGGCCGGCGAGTTAGTGTTTAAGCGGACAGGGTGTCGGTTTGGGAAGATGAGGCAGCTCTGGAGACAGGTGGGCTGGGGATGGCTGCGCAGCCATGTGAATGGGCTTAATGCCACCAAACCGATCACACGTAGGTCATGCGGCGATTTTACATTATGTGTGTTTGACCACTATTCGAGCAGTAAAAAGCACCTTAAATTTAACTGGAAGGCCTGTGTTTTACCGGGGAACCCAGCCTCTTTTACGCCCGCCAGCTCCCCCGCTGCCATGGGTTGTGGCTTTTGTGGCCGCGGAGCGGACAGACGGGCAGCCGGCGGGGCTGCCGCCCCACGTGCCGAGCCAGTGCGCCCGGGGCCCGGGTCTCAGCACGGCCACCGCTTCCGGAGAGAAAGCCACTTAGCACTGGGGCACCGAGCCCCGCAGGAGAACGGCTGTTGCCAAGGAAAGACAGGCCGCTTCCCCGACGGCCACTGAAACAGGGCGGACGGCATTCCCACTGGGGACAATGGCAGCGAAGCCGCCGGTGGCAACGCCTGCCTTGGCGGCCGCTCCCTTGCCCCACGGTCGCCGGCTGCGTCTGCGTCCACGCGGTGCGGCGTCCCAGAGCCCCGCGTCCAGCCCGCTCGGCCCTCGCGCTTTTCACGGTTGTCTTTGTTTTGTTTTTGGAACCGAGTTTCTCATTTTGCTTTTTCCTTCTTTTGCACAAATCGCGTGCACACGGACGGTCTTGTTTTACTGCAACGTGAGCCTGGGGGTGGACAGGAAGCAGGAGGGACTGGGGGAGAGGTCGAGGTGCTGGCAGATGGCGGGGGGGCCTGGGCCTGCTCCCGGCCAAGTTCACTGAAAAGGAACTGTGAGCGCAGCTCTGTGGTGCTGCCTCCTCCGGGGGACCAGTCAGGGGAGGGAGGAGGGGGGCAGGGTGGTTGGTGCGGCCGGGCCAGGCTGGGCTGGGCAGCGGCGGGAGCCCCCGGGTCATGAGGACACTGGCCTTGGCTCTGGAGCGATGCTGGCCCAGCCCGGCCACCCTGGCCTCAGCCCACCTGTCTTCAGCCATCTTTGGAGGATCTGGCTGCCTACAGGGTTTTGACGGAAAACGAGGCCATCCGTTTATTTTACTCGATTCTGCACATTCGGGGCAGCGGAGCGGGGCCGGCTAACAGAATTCCCACTCTTCCAGCCTGTGCGCCACGTGGGGTCCGGGCGGCGGGGAAGGCGCCTGAGAGGGGCGGCAGGTGCTCCCTGCACCTGGCACCTGCGGCTGCCCAGCTCAGACACAGGCACCTGCCGTGAGCCGCCTGAGACCCGCCTGGACTGGCCCTGGCAGAGGATTGTGCCTGCGGCTGTCCCCCTGCCAAGAGTTACCCACAGGAAGGGCCTGGTCACCATCGCTCCCGCCACCGCTGTCTCTATGTGTGCCTTGAAATGGCCCAGGACACCTGCATGTCACCCGTCCACGGCAAGACAAATGGCTCTGTCAAAACGGAGCACGCAGGGGAGCGCTTTCGGGGGCAGAGTCCCTTCCTGGACCCACGTGGGGTCGCCTCGGTTGAGAACATTCGTAACACAGAACAAACGCAATCCGGGAACGACACAAAGATAGAGAGAGAGCACAATGGATCAAAGGCAGGAGTTCGGAGACAGAATCGTACCTCTCCGATCGACGGGTTTTCCAGAAGGATCTCGGAGAGGGGCGAAGGGAGGTTTGCAACACACGGTGCTGGAAAAACCGTGCGCCATCTCGGGAAAAAGGAATTCTGAGTTCCACCTCGTGTGATTCCTGAACAGATCACAACATGGACCATACGCCTAAATGTAAACGCTAAAACTAGAAACTTGTCTAAGAAAATATAGATTACTTTCACGGCCTTCATGTAGGCAGAGTTCCTAGACAAGACACAGAAAGCACTAATCATAAGACAAAAAAATGAGTTAGTTTTTATCAAAATACAGAATTATAGCTCACTGAAATAGACTGTTAAGAAAAAAAAAAAAAAGCAAGCCACAGATTGGGATAATATATTTACAGTCAGGATAACTGACTTTTATCCAGAACATAAGAACTCTTGCCACTTAATAATCAGGGACGATAAAAGCGTAAGTTTTAAAAAATGGGCAAAATACTCGAACAGAAACATAACAAAAACGGACAAATAGCCAATAAGCACAAACGAAAGGATTACATGTCACAGAAATGAAAAGTAATGCCATAAAGAGGTATCAGTACACGCCCATTAGAATGGCTAAAATTAAAAAGAATGATAACAACACAGGACGTGAGCAAAGATGCAGAGACGGCAAACGCTCACACATCGAGACGATAACGTCAGGAAACGTTCTGGCTGGTAAATATACACCGTCCTATGACCTCAGATGCCGCTTCTAGACATTTACCCACGATTAATGAAGTGCACATGTTCAACAAAAGGCTTGGACAAGAACGTTTAGGGAAATTTGATTCATTACAGCTCGGCGGTGTTAGAAACATCTCAAATGCCTGTCAACAGGAGGATGGATAAATGAATTCTGTTACATTTGTAAAATGAAACTGTATCAGCAATAAAGATGACCGACCTCTTAAAATACATTACGATGTGGATGAATCTCTAAAACATTATGTTGCGTGAAAAAAATCTGGTGCAAAACAGAATGTGCCGTATAATCCCATTTATCTGAGGTTCCCGATGAGGCAGAACCGGTTGCTCCTGACGAAAGAAATCAGGCAGCGGGTCGGCCCTGAGCATCGGACTGGCCGGGGAGGCGGGGCCCGGGTCTCCACGGCGTGATGGAAACGCTCCGTGTTTAGATCAAAACGCGTGTTACACGTGTGTATCATTATTCACCGACATCGTCTGTGCTCGTCTCTGTGTGTAAATTATATTTCAATTATTTCAAGATGTTACAAGATAAAAAACATGACCGGTCAAGAAACAAATGACGTGAAGCGGGCCTGAAAGTCTCGCTTCCTCTAGAAAGAAACGGAAAATGGTGAGTGGGACCAACTGTTACTTACTCTACAAAGAAGAAACTCGAAGATGCTGGATAGCAAAGAGCAGTGTCTGCCAAGAAAGAGTAAACTCTTTTTTTTTTTTTGTTCTTTGCTTATTTTATAGATTTGAAAACTCAGCAACAGGAAAAAATTGCCACCTCAAAGATAAGACGTCCCCGGTTTATATCAAGACAATTGTATGTGCAAAAACAGGAGAGGTGGCCAGGGACAGCGGGGCGGCCAGGGACAGTGGGATGGCCGCAGGGAGCAGGAGGCCCATCAGAACTGCGGATGCGGGCCCCCATCACACACGCCTCAGCAGCCTGGGGTGACTCAGTTCACCCACGAAGACGATGTGAGGAACTGTGGAAAACTTAAAATTTTTGAAGCCAACTTTATGAAATCATCGACGTTTGCTTCCACAAACGGTTTTGCTGACACACAATTTATCGAATCATTTTCACCAAGATGAAGATTTGAAAGAATTGTCTGGTGCATGAGCGCATGTCAGGTGCCCAGGAAATCCACTCATGTGAAACTGTGTTTGCTAGAAATTTGAACAACAACTGTAATTTACGAGAATATCTGTGATTACCCAGAGAAGTTGAAAACTTCTGTCCACATAAAAACCCGCCCATGGATGTCATAGAGCTTTATTCGTCACCAGACGCGGAAGCAACCAGGATGCCTTCAGCAGGTGACGGATGAAGTAAAAACAAAGACAAAGCAAAACAAACTGTAACCGCTAAAATGTCCGAGGTTCGACCTTACGCGCTGCCTCCCAAGAAGTGCTAGCTCGTGGGTTCGATGATTGTGGCTCCTGCTGCAACTTCTCGGCCCCCTCGGACCCCCGTCCTTTGGAGACCCACACACCCGGTCCCTCCTTCGCTGCCGCCTCTCACGTCCGCTTTATCAGGAGCCCCCGCCCAGCTTCCTCAGGCAGGACGGCTCTGCCTGGACGCCCCCTGCCCCCTACACGAGAACGCAGCCCCGCCCGCAGGTGCACGCTCGCGCTGGCCCACCGCCTGCTCCAGCCGCCAGGCCCTCCGAGGCTGAGCCATGCACGCGTGGCTGGCCTGACTGGACGCCTGGTCGCACATCACTCTGGCCGTCAGCGTGATGTTTGAAGAGGTGGCACTGGAGCTGGTGGCCTGAGGGAGGCGGACGGGCTCCTCGGGGCCCCATCCAGGCTGTGGGGACGGGGCGTGCACCTCCTCCGTCCGGTTCTCGGGCCTTCCATCTGTCCTGTGTCCACTTTGTCCCCACTGCACTTTCCTGGGCCTCCAGGACTCAGCCTCTCAGACATGCCTGGGCCCCCGCAGACTCAGCCGTGGGTCGATGTGCAAACGTCCCTTCCACCCCAGCTGCTGTCTCTCTGGAGACCCCCCCAGCATTCCCTCACCCACACCGGGTCATCGTCACATGAGCAACGGCAGCACAGCCACCGAGCTGCCGCCCACAGCTGCTGGGCCCTCATCACGGCCCCGTCGCTCCCCGCCCCGCACTCGTGAGAGCCCTGGCGTGTGTGGGGGCCAGTAAGTCCCCAGGGCGCACCACTCGCTGTCCTAAACGGGGCCACAGTGGGTGGCGCCTGAGCTTTAACAGGTCCAGGGTCCCTTCTACCACACAGGTGCATCTCCTCACCTGAGTGCGGCTGTGGGCTGCAGCGTGTGGCAGGCAGGAGGCGGAGCCCAGCACCCCATGCTGCCTCCTCTGGCCTCACCAGCGGACACTGAGCAGCCTGCCCTGCGCACCACGGCCAGCTCCACTTGTCCCTGTCGGCCTGGGGCAGTTATTGATAACACGTGCTCACTCACACGAGTGCCCCGTTTGGGTGATAAAGCGTGTGCGCATCCTACTCACAGGCGAGGCTGTCACGTGGAGGTGGCAGCCTCAGGGACCACAGTCCAACTCCCTTCCGCGCCAAAAGCCAAGTCGCTTGCGTCCCACAGCGCGAGGCCGGGTCGCTCAGGGGCATTTCTGAGTCCCCCGATGAGCAGGCTCGTCCGTCCACGTGGCCTCCTGGGCGCCGCTACACTGCCCTCCCGGATGCTGCCCTGAGCTTGGCCACAAGATGGGCCCCAAGGTCGAAGCAGCCCTCGCTGTCCCGATGTGCGTGATGACCTAGGACCTTCACATGTGACAGGTTCACATGTGCTGAACGAGACTGTTGATAAGACCCGCCTCCCACCCACCGACCTCTGTGCTTCGACTGGGTCTGTATCTCCCACGTCAAGTCCAGTCCTGTCAGGATGGACGACTCAGACTCAGAGTGGAAACGCCTGCTCTGCATTCTTCCCTCCATTTGTTTATTCAACAAAGATCTATGAGCACTTAGATCTAGAACCACCTAGAACAATCTAGAACCACCCAGAACAGCCTAGAACAATCCAGAAGCACTTAGAAGAGCCCAGGAAAATCTAGAGCAGCCCAGAAAACAACCTAGGAACACCTAGGAAAAACCAGAACAACCCAGAACAAACCTGGAACAGTCCAGAACAATCTAGAACAGCCCAGAACTTCCTCCTCTTGCTTTCTTTTAGGCAGAGCCTGTACCGCCCGCTTCGATGGCGTGTCAGACCTGCCTGACTGTCCACTCTGCCGACTAGGACGCAGACTTCGTGCACCCAGGAAGCTCTATCTGCATTCATTGCCGCTTCTGTGTCCCCAGTGTCTGGCACATAGTAGGTGCTCAAAAATAGTTTTCGAAGACTGAATAAGTGCTGTTCGAGACATCCGACCTTGAATTAAGCAAACTGGCCTCCTGGTCGCTCCCGTCCCCTCTGTGCTGACGTGTGCCCTGGTGCGACGCACCGTCTCCCACCCTGCAGGGCTGCGCAACGTCCCCTCCGTGAGCCCCCAGCCCCACGTCGCAGGCTGGGCTCGCGTGCTTTCCCTTAAACCTGCTGAACCCAGGCACGTCTGAGGCTGCAGCTGGGAGAGAGCGTGCGCTTCTTCGAGCTAACTGGGCTCCGGTGCCACCGGCCTCTGAACCCCAGCTGGACGGGACCGTGCCTGACATTGCCGGCTCCATCCTCCCGGGCCTCCGGCCGGCGGGTGACGGGACACTAGAGATCCTTCCCGACTTACACCAGGACCCAAGGTTTCTTGGGCCCAAAGCCAAGTCCTCTGGTAACTGTCAGTGTCGCTAAAGGCAGGATGCTTCCCGGAGCTGCAGGTGCCTTGGGCCCGTCCTGGGCTTGGGGACAGGATGGAGGTCAGTGCTGCCGGCCGCGCTATGTCCCTTGTCTGCGAGATGCAGGTACCGCGCGTCCGCCGAGGCCCTTGCCCAGGGCGAGGGCGCGGCCATGGCCGACAGGAAGGGCCAGGCAAATGCTCGCAGCAGAAGCTCCTCTCGCTCAGTCTCCGCCGAGACTGGGGAGTGGCGCCTCGTCATCCTCAGTGTGGATTCCTGCCCCCAAGGACGTGAAGCTTCTGTGTAAAACGACATTCACCTGGACGTAACTTAGCGCCATGGCAACGGTGTGCCACCTCAGAACCTGGGCGCGGGCCAGCCAGGGTGTGACGCAACACAGGTGTGGCGTTGAAGGGACCTCGGAGGCCTTGCTTGGTGCCACGTGGCACCCTCTGGGGGCAGAGCCGAGGCCTGGAGTCCCCGGGCATCTGGAGCTGGTGACGGGCTCGGGCGGCTGGTGCTGGGGCAGCCCCGGGCCTCCAGGGGACACGCAGGATCAGCCTGAGCACCGGCTCCGGGACGCCTCCCGCGTCATCCACGAGATCCCTGAAAAGGGCGCCGGACAGGCGACTCCAGACACCCCCAGGGGCACGTCGTCATCAGATCGCACTTTAGCTGGGGTTGTGACTCCGCGTTGGTTTTAAGAGCGCGCTCCACCTTTCCTTAAAGGTGCTATATCTCTACATTCAGAAACATCTAAAGCACAAAGCAGCCCTTTCCAGCCCGGCCCCGGCCGCCCGGCTTCGGCCTCGGCCCGGGAAGCGCGGGGTGGCGGTCCAGGCGGTCAGCTCGCATGCGTGGGGGCCGCGGGAGGGCATCGCGGGGCGTCTGGCCGGAATCGGGCACTCAGGGCAATGCGTGGGCTCCGGGCGCTCACGGTGCCCGCCCAGACGCGGTGAGCCTGGCGTGCCGGCCCCTCCGCCCACCGCGGCTTTCCCCGCTTTCCGGACAGGAGCGGCTGCCTCAGCCGTTGCCGCCGGCACCGGAGGGGGCGCTCCATCTAGGCCGTGCTGTTCTTTGGGGCGCCGTCTCCTGCCCCCCCGCCCGAGCCCCACCCCCAGGAGAGGAGAGGGCAGAACTTGGGGTGTGGACTCGCGGGTCGTCGGGCTCGGCCGCTTCTCAGAAGGGGTGGCGGTGGCAGTGTGGCCGGGCCCCGTGCTGAATAACCTGGAAGATTCAGAGCCCTGACCCCCCACTCCGAGGGGCCGCAGAAAGGAGGGGGCGTCGGGGCGCACGCTGGGACGAGGACCCGGTGACCTGCAGGGCGTGTGGGAACCTGGCGTTGGGGACGGGCACTCACCCAAACGCCTCCTGCACCCAGCTGGTTTTAGGTTGAACAACGTTGATTCAAACAGGGGTGTTAAGCCCAACGAGCATTCGGTTCCTGTAAATATGTCATTCCCTCCACGTGCGCACGAAGGCCCCGGAACGGCGGGGGGCCGGCTCTTTCGTTTCCTTGTACGGCTTGGACGGTCCAGGAGAAAAAACCCAGCCCTCCCTCCCCGAGCATTTTCTTGTGAGATCTCCCTTTTCTGGGGCAGGGCGTTTATGCCCCAGACCAGCCGGGCTGGGCCCCGCACCCTTCCTCAGTGGTGGCCTCGTCGAGGGGAGACAGGCATTCGCCCCAGCACTGGGTCACGGGCAGGTCACGGGGTCAGGGCTGGCTTTAGGAGAAATAGGGCGGAAGCAGAGGACACACCGTTTGTCTGCGGAGCATTTCACCATTCGACGTCCAGGAACCGACTCTCCACTTGATATGCGCTTTAATTTAGAATTGGCGTGTGTACACTTAGCAGTCGAGTGGGACCCGTGACAGAGAGGCTGATCTTGGCTCTCGCCCCATGGGCTGCGTTCTCGGAAAACCCAGAGCCACTCTTGGAGGGCTGGCGTCCCCAGACGCGGGGTCACAGGGCTGGGCGCGCTGCCTCAGGGGTCGAAGGCTGGTGCCGGACGCTGTGGCCCGGCGGGCTCGTCACCTTCTCGCCACGCCTCCGGGCGGTCTCGCCACGCAGCGAGAGAATTCTGCGGTCCACGGCCAGCGCTCAGCAACCTGCACGAGACGGCAGTTTCATCGCCCGATCGAAATGTCAACTAAAGGCTCGTTGGCTCTTCACAGGATGTCAGAGGCAGTCACCCGCTTTGACGTCTCTGGCTTTGTGCTGTAAGACGTTTTCTATTAAAGAGGAATCGAAGCGAGTCCGTGCTGTGGGTTTTGGACGAGAAATCAGCGTCTCTGGACATCATCCGGGTGTAAAGCATAGCACGGATTGCCTTTAAAAATTAATAATTCGCAAAATCTATGGGCTGAGCCCCGTCTGGCTGGAGAAGATAAGTAAAATAAACACTGCGAAGCCGGTTTTGAGTAGCCGGCGGCGTGGGGTTGAAGCACGCTTAGCAACGAGGCAGGAGTGTTGGGCGTGTGACTCGGGAAGAGCACGTGGGAGCCCGGAGCCTTTGCACGCGGATCTGCCGCGTAGCGTTCTCACGGTGCCTCGCACACACGTGGCTCCGGCCTCGCGGGACAGCCAGGTGCAAGGCCCTCGGCGAGGGGCCGTCGGCCCGGCTCGGCCCGTGGAAGACAACGTCCTCGGATCCGGCACGGGGCTGGCACCCAGCGCGTCGGCGTTGGAGGGGGCTTTGTCAGAAGAGGCTCGTGAGATCCGGAGTCGAGGCCGCTCCCCTGACTCGGCCTGCCACACCGAAGCTGGCCGCTGGGCGGTAGCTCCTCACGGAGGAGGGCGACAGCCCCGATGGCCGGCGGCGGGTTCCGGACAGAGGTGTCCACGTGGAAGGCAAGGAGACGAAACGGCCGGACTGAACCATGGAGCTGCTGTCCCGCAGGACCCCTGTGTGGGACGGGGTCGTGGGGCGCACCGGGTCGTGGCCTCCTGGAGGACCAGACGCCCCCGGAGATCGGCACCCGGCTCCCTCGGTCCCGCTGGGTGGGCCCCGCTTCCCGGGCCTTCACCGCACGCTTCCCTGTGCGTCTGTGCAGATGGGGGACTCCGGGGTGCCCGGGACCTGGTCCTGCAGCATGGGGCGCCCTGGCCTCTGGAGGCGCTCGAGGCTCACCCTCCACTCTGACAGAGCTGCCACGGAGTCGGGGGGCTAGGGAAGGAACCGGGCTAGGACCCCCCCCCGACCCGCCCTGCTTCAACGCCACCCCGGAGGGCGAGGCGAAGCTTCCTTATGGGCTGACTGTGTCCCCCCAAAATCCGTATGCTGCACCTGACCCCGTGTGTGGCGTCAGGAGGCGGCGGTGCCGAGGTCACGCGGGTGGAGCCCTCGGATCAGCGTCCTTATGAAAGACCCAGAGCCCCCTCCCAGACTCCCACGGCACAAGGCGCCTTCCATGAACCAGGAGGAGGGGCCTCAGCAGACAGGTCCCAGGCTGGGAGCAATGCCCGTCGTTCGAGCATTTCGTTGTAGCAGCTCACACAGACAGGGACGGCCTCGGGGTCGCGGGCGGCGCCCACGGCCTGCCCACGCGCCCCGAGTGTCCTGCTCAGCCTTGCAGGAGGCGCCAGCTTCCAGGCAAGCGGACGGCGAGGACTCGGTACCGAGCCCCAGCTGCACCCAGCACGACCGGCATGATGGGCCCGCGTGACCGGCTCCAGGGCTGGGGCTGCTACCTCATGATGTCACGAGCCATCGACCCTCTGGGTGATAATCGGCCAGTTTCTGGAGGCCGTGGGAGGTTGAGGGTCGTGGAGGGGTCTGGACCCAGCCTCCTCTAGGGTCTCTATTATAGGAATTTGTTCATGTGTTGGATAAATATTGGCTGACAGCTCCTTTGGGCCCGGGGTGTAGCACCGAACTAACCTGCCCACCCCCAGGTGCAGCCTGGTGACAATGCCACCTTCCCGGTGTGGCCGTCAGCAGCTGTGCAGGAGGCACGGGGCGAGGCTGCAGGAGGCCGTGTTCCCAGAGCCCGCTGCGCACCCCGCGGCTCCTGGGGCGGTCCCTCCCTGCCACCTGGCTCGCTCCCCTCTGCGGTGGCGTCGCCACCCCCTGGCCCTCACCACGGGGCCCCTGTGGTCTGTGCCCCCGCTGCCCACCGTTTGTTGCCATGGGCCGCCTTCCCTCCTGAATTGAGTCCGACTGGCCCTCAGCACCGGCCACGGCCCTGTGCCCGAGGGGCTCCCCGAGGCTCTCGGCGCCTCCTGCCCCCCCCCCCCCCCCCATGGCTTGCGGCGCTCGCTGCTCGGCCTCCAGCGGGCGGCACGTGCCGTGTGCATCGTACTCAAGGTGACACTTAAGCTTCTCGAGGGGAGTGGCCGTCTTTGACCCGTCTTTCCTCTTCCTCGTACTCAGTGGGGCTCTGAGAGAGATGCCAGGAATAGTTCAGTTTTTGTGCGGCTCACGGAAGAAGAGGGGTGCAGGCGGAGTGCCCCGCCGCCTCCCCGTCTGAGGGTGGGAAGCAACGCTGCACGTCCCCATGGGGAGTGTGTTGCAGCCGTGGTCCTAAGCCCTCGAGAGGCGTCATCCTCCAGCCGCTTCTTGGGGCACTCTGGCTGGTGACAAAGCTGCGTGTCCCACCGAGGCGCTACAAACGACTTCTTCCACCGCTGGAGGGGCCCGTCGGAGGCCGGCCGATTTTCCTGGATGGGATCCTGGGAAAGCTTCAGACCCGGCGGTGAGGCCAGCTTCTCGAGGTGTTCGTTCGGTGTGTAGGTAAAGTCAGGGCTTTGCACTTCATAGCGGTGCATCAGGAGGTCGGGAAACCAGAGA
>NW_024344378.1:667429-701761 GCF_902729225.1 Pteropus medius
TGCGTGTGTGTGTGCGTGTGTGTGTGTGTGTGTGTGTGTGCGTGTGTGTGTGTGCACACGCGTCCAACCCTGGCTGCTTATTACTGGCCAGAAGGACAATGGAGCAGGCGTCCGACCTCCGTCTGCCTCCTGGGTCCCTCGGGGCCTCGGGGTCGGAGGAAACCTCGCCTGTCCCACGACGGGTGCTTCGCAGACATGAGGACTGAGACTGCATTGTGCTGCTTCATTTGGTCTCGTGAAGGTCGGGTCCGGTCGTGGCCGCCCCTGCCTCGTCACCTCGTCGCCACGGCGCCTGCTTCTCAGGGCGTGCTCTGCTAAGTGACGCTCCTCTGCTTCAATTCCTGTTGTCCTAAAAAGGCCTTGTCTTCCCAGAGCAGAGACCAGCTTTGTCCTGGGACAGACGCTGTGGATACTCTGCAAATGTTATGTGGCTCGAGGCGAATTCGATTTACTTCTTTCAAGGGACACGTCCGGTGCGCTGACCTGTCACCCTGACGCGCTGCCGTTCGTTTGGCGTCCCGAAGACGCCTGTGCACCCTCCTGCTCGCTCACGCCCTCAGCGGGTCTCTGCTGTGGGGAATCCCGTGCTCTTGTCCTGTGCGTCTCGTAGGGAACCATGGGGTCTCCGAGAAGGACGCCCTTCCTTGCTAAGCTTTCCGAGGGCTCGTAAATTGCCTGCCAACGGAAGCCGGCCGCGGCCTCGACTTGGTGGCCCTTCGGTTCGCGCCTTCCTCGTACTTCCCCACTTGGCGGTGAGTTGGTTTGTCATGAGGTTGAGTTGGACACACCGTAACCTCCATGAGGGCATCCTGCACATGGATCATGCCGCATCAGACTGGCGAGCGTGGGCTCCGGCCCGAGCCGTCGCCTTCCAGCCGCGGCCCGGCTGTCGCAGAGGCGCGCGGAGCGGGGTGGGCGGGCGGGCGGCGTCCCGAGCAGCCTGGCTCAGCGCGCCGGAGTAAGTTCCCCGAGCCACGTGCCGCTTGCCGCCACCGCTTAGGCCCGTCGTTCGGAGCTGCGCCGTGCGTGGCAGAGGCTGCGCTCGCTTTACACTCGATCGAAGGTGACAAAACCAAACGAATGCGGAGTCGCGTAAAAGAGCCTGTGGTTTTAAAAAAACGGAGCGTTTGAGTTCCCGGATCAGGGGGACGAGGCCGAGCGGGGGGCGGACGGCGGCCCTGCGGGACGAGGGGCTGCGGCTGTGCGTCGTCGGGCAGAGCGGCACCGTTCTCCGAAGTGTGCGTCTCCACCGCCTGACGGGACCAGGTGTCTCACAGCAGCAAACCGGACGAGGAGAAACCTCTGCCCTCCGGCCACCGGCCTTTTAAAGCCGGCTCCTTCCCCTTCCCGTTTCGTCCACCGTGCTGAGGCCTGCGTGGGACGAAGGCCTCTCCTCCTGTGACCTGGGAACTAAAACCGGCCACTGCACATCCATCGGGCGGCGGTGGCGACGGACGACAGGCCTTGCCCGTCCCCCGAGCCCTGCGAGCCTCCGAGTTTGTCCTGCTCCCCCGCACCTCACGGTGTTCCCGAAAGTCCGCCGTAGGGGAAGGAGCAGGGGACGGGGCAGAATTGGTCCTGCTTACGGCAGGAGGCGGGGGCGGCCCGGCCCAGCAAGCCGGTGCTCCCAGCCTGGCCCGCACGCGGGCTGTTCCCCAGTCGGCGCTGGCTGCCCACACTCCACCACGTGCCCCTTCCACACCCCCTCCCATCAAACCTTAAATCGGCAAAGAGCGGGCTGGGGTGCCACCTGTCCTCCGGCCCCGCCTGGTGCCCGGGGCCTTCCACACGGCTCCCGCGCCTGCCCTGCAGTCCCCCGGCTCCAGTGCCCACTGTACAGGGACGACCCACATCCAGAGTTGCCGGTGAGTGGAAATCCACCCAACAACCCACGAGGAAGGAACCCGAGACCCAGAGGCATTTGGGGAGCACCACTCTGTCGAGGAGGGACCCCGGCTCGCGTGAGCCCTCGGCGGGCGCGTTATCGCCCGCCTCACGTGCCCGGCCGCGACGGGCTCCCGAGCTCAGGTCTGACTTTTCCTCTAGGGCGGAAGTTGTCTCTTCCTGGAGGGCTCGCGACTCCTGTGCTGTCCTGCGGGCGTGAGACGCTCGGCAGTGGCCAAAGAGCCAGACCCCACCACGCCGGGTGTGCCCCCGCGTCGCCGCGGGTGTCCGGCTTGGCGTTGCTGTGGACGACGCTTACTTGTGACCTCACTTCATCACACCGAACAAGAGCTGCCTGATCCCCCGCCGTGTTCCCGTCTCTACAGGGGCACAGCTCAGGTCAGCGACAGCAGAAGCATCCCGTAGTCGCAGACCGAAGCCCCAGCGTATCAGTGATGACCTCGCGCCCAAACACTCCGAAACACCAATTACGAGGCAGAGATCGACAGAGTGGATTAAAAAAAAAAAAAAATCCCCAAACCATGATCCAGCAATAGGCTGTTCACATGAAACTCAGTTCAGGCGCAGCGACAGAGGTAGGCTGAAAAGTAAGAGGAGAGGAAAGATGTATCGCTGGCCGTTCGTGTGCGAAAACCAGGAGTGACTACGCTGGATTCAGATAAAGCAGCCAAGGAAATTCCTGGAGGCGAAGATGGAAATTATATAATAGCTGTAGGAGCGATGCCCTGGGGAGACACGGCCATCCCACATGCGTGCGAACCAGACGGAAGAGCATAAAAATATATGAAGCAAACACGGATGGCCCCGAGAGAGAAAGAGACGAACCCAGAGTTACACCGGGGACTTCGCCTCCCCACCGTCGTGATGGACGGGGCAGCTCGGCCGGGTCAGCCGCCGCCCGGAGCTGACCGCCGTCCACCCACGGGCTCACTGCTATTCACCGAGCCTTTGCCCGATGACGCAGAGCACATGGGTATTCAAGTGCCCGCGGAACAGTCACCCAAACAGAGCACGTACCAGGTCGTAAGATACATCGGAGCACATCTCGAAGCACTGAAATCGAACAGCGTGTGTCCTCGGGCCACACGGGAACAATGAGAACAAGAAAGTTCCCGGACGCTTGGAAATTAAACAAATACTTCTACATAACCCACACGTCGGAGGCAGCGTCGCACGAAAATACGCTGAACGACACGGAGATGGAAATGCGACCGGGCAAAGTATGTAAGATGCAGCTGAAGCCACACTAAGAGGGGACTGGATGGCCTGGAACGCTCACGTCGGAGATGAGGAAACGTCGCACATCGAGAATTAAGCTCCTATTTTAAGAAACTAGAAAAAGAAGAGAAAAACTCAAGGCAAGCATGAGGAATAAAATAAGAAAGATGAGAAATGAACGCAGTTCGAAACGGGAAAGCAGGCAATCAAAACCTGACCGGTTCTTAAAAAAAAAAAACATCAAATCGATAAACATCTCGCAGGACCGAGCAGGATGAAAAGATGGAAACGCACATTGCCGGTCGGGGGCCAGAGCTGGGGCGTCACCGCGGACGCTGTCGCCGTCAGGAGGGGAAGGAGGCACTGAGCACCTGCACGTTCCTCCGCTCGGCCGCTCAGCTGCGGAAGCACAGCTGAGACGCGCGAGCTGAACCCACTGTGCCACGAACGTCCTGTGACTGTGAACGGAATGAACCCGTAAGGAAAAAATCCTCCCCAAAAGAGATAGGCAGGGCCCACGGGGGCGCCTCGGGCCGGGTCAGGTGCCGCCAGCTCACGTCCTCGTGGGTCCCGCCCTTCTTCACGACGCCCGTCACGCTTCACGACGCCGCTCTGACGGACGGATCGTCTTCCCGAAGTTTCTTTCTCCCACCCCTGAAACTCCAGGTCCCCAGCACGATGCCCGAAACCTCCTGGGACGTGCGCAGCTGTTTTTACATCGAGGAAGAAACGAACGGTCTCCTTGGATGACAGAGACGTGACTGTTAGGTTGGCTCATTCACATTATGCCATAGTCAGAAAGTGCTTGAGGATGTCTAGATTGATTTTGTTTACCTTCCTGCTGTCTTTGTCATTGGACAAATGTGAGCTGACGGGGACGATCAGTCATTCCAGCTAGTTAGAGAGAAAGTCGCTGGAGGTAAGAATGTGGCATATGTGCCCCGTTCTCTCAAGTTCCACAAAATACTGAGTTCGTCTTCCTTTCCGTGACGCCTTAGCGAATTCCCGCGATCGTCCCACCCACACTTTGGCTGAGAGCGTTTCTCCACGGGTGCATCTTCACGCTCACTCACACGTCTCGAGTCGTGCCGTCCCGCGTCACTCCTGAGGTCAAGGTCGCCGTTCCCTTCCGTGCCTGGCAGCCTACCCTCGCCGTCTGGCTCCTGGCACAGGGTTAAGAAAATCGACTCAGAAAGGCGCTCAAGGCTGCCGAGGGCTCCGTCTTCTCTTCACCTCATCTCGTCCCCGATGGTGGCCCTCGCCGGGCCGGTCGCCTCGGCGCCGACCATGCAGGTCACCGCAGGCCGGTCTCCCTAGTCCGTCCTCCTCCCTGCTGTGCCCCAGGCCCCCAGAGCTCCAGGGCATGGCAAGAGGGTCTCCATAGAAACCTCTGGAAGGAACGAAGACGCTGTTGAGCGAAGAGCTAATTTTAAAGGGCGTCCTAGGCAGAGATAAACATGGCTGATGAACACACTTAAAAAAGGGAACAAACATGCACAAGAGCGAAACCGCCCTCTGCTTTCTGACTCGGCCACGGTCCATTTTCCATCTGGTCCATAAAAGACTCGAGCGGCGTTTCGGCTCCAACGTGAGCTTCGAGGGTGGCAGTTATCACGGCCGAGGAGGGAACGACTCCGGGTGACCAGGGAAAGGTGAGCCTCGGGGGGGGCAGGAGCGCGCGGCCACGGCCACGGCTGCGACGTGGTCTCCGCCGAGGTGACACGTCTCAGCGCCCCCAGCGTGGTCCGCACGGAGCGTCTTCAAGCGAGCGAGGGGAGGAGAGGCAAGGTCGACACGTAACGCCGCCAAGCGATGGGGTCAAAGTGCACGGTGGCCCACTGCGTGCGGTCTCCCCAGTTCTTACAATCATCGTCATTCCCGCGTCACCGATGCGGGTCCCCACGGGTGACAGCGGAATGGGGGGGCCTGCGCCAGGTGCGCCCGGCACCTCCCTGGGGCCGTCCTCCACCGCCGTGAGCTGGACGCGGGCAGCGGGCCGCCCGCTCCGACGGCGGGAGGACACAGGCTTTGCAGCTCGACGCGGACAGGACCCGGAGGCCGGGCCGGGCGGCTCCGTGCGCGGAACGTCCGAATCCTCGGCTCCTGGCGAGCTGCGGTCGCTCTGCAGACTCAGGCGCGAAGCTCGGCCGAGCCCCGAGCCGGTCCTAACCGAATGCGCGGTCATTTGACCGCTTGAGGAGCCGGTGCACATCGGACAGACACCAGAGGACGACGTGGCCAGTGGTACCTGGGCACCGATCTCTTCGGTGACCAGCGAGAAAACTGTGGTATGAGCAGCGGGCGCGCGCGGAGGGCGAGGAGGTCGGGCTGCTCGCCGGACGGCCAAGTCGATAGCGGGGCAGCTTCGAGGTGACGCACGCGGCTGGTGCCCACAGAGGCTGGGATCCAGAACCCCATTTACTTGGAGCGTTTCACACGTCACTGTCTTCATCTTTTGAACGAGTGTTCCCAGCACATGTTCGCCGGCGCCCGGGCTCAGCTCCGCCGGGTGAGGTGGGGCGGGAGGTGGCTGTCCCGCCCCGGGGGCTGGCACGCAGGAGGCCCGGCGGCAAAGGAGGCATGGGGCTCACCTGTGGCAGGACCAGGAGCCTCGCCCAGAGGTGTCGGTGTCCCTGGGCCGTGGGCGTCCTGGAGTGGGCCGGCCAGGGGCACGGGCAGCAGTGGGCAGGGGGCGGTGGCATCTACATGGTGGCCTTTGTGCAGCATTAACTTGAGGAACTTTTTTTTAAGTTGAGGCACAACTGACCTACAACGCTGTGCACGGTGGTCACAGTTACCGTCTGTCACCACGCGGAGCCACCAAGGCCTTGGTCCTCCCGGCTTGCTTCTGGAGGGGAAAACTTGTTGGGGACCACGTGATCCAGTGGCTGCGAAGATGAGGCCGTTTGGCTCATGGAGATGTTTGTCCGGGCCTCCTTTGTCCCCTGTACTGAGCCCTCACGCTGAGGGGACTGCACTGCTGCCTGGCCACCGCCAGTCTGCACACCCCGTGGGCGGGACGCCAGAGCCGCCGCTGCCCCCGGCACGGGCACCTGCCCCGGGGCCACACCCCTGCCTCCCCGCTCGACACCCCTGTCGCAAGTGGGAGATGGGAGATGCACCGTGAGGACGGGCGTAGGAGGCTCTGGTCCGCACGTGGCTCATGACAGGAAATTTAGTAAAACGTGCAATATACCGTTTTAAGAAGAAAACCGTTTCACAGGAACGGGGAGACGCTGCCTTGGTGACAAAGCCACTCGGTCAGGTCACACGGCCACTGTTCTCCCTTGACAATGTTCGTCTTGTCACTCAGCACATTCCCGAGGTGGGCGGGTGCTGCTACCTACAAACCAGAGAAGTCGGGGGCACTGCAGGGTCAACCCCCCGGCATCCCCTTTGGTGACGCAGCTTCATTCTGTAACAGAAACACCTCGGAGTTTGTCACCGCGCGTGTGTGCGAGGGCACAATAAGCGAGTTTACTCACGCGTAGCGAGTCCTCACAAACCACCTATGCGTATCAACTGTCTATTCGCTTTCTAGAATTTTACAAAATGGAGACTCGTCACGAGGGAAACGTAGAATTTCCTAACGGCTATTATAGATGTACCCCTTTTGTAACGAGCCCCGATTATTCTTTGTTTTAAAAAAACACTTGACTGATTTTCGGCAGTCACATTTATTTCTCGTGCTCAAACGTCGGTGATGTCCGCGGCTTAAAAGGCAATTATGCCCGGCTTTTCATTCAAAAGCGACGTTGATATTACAAAAAATTACCAAAAATAATATGTTTTACGATGCCGGGCCGGTCTTCCTATAATACTTTGTAGCATTGTGAACACCTTTATGATGATAATTAAAAAAGCATTTGCATAGGCAATGCAATTTTTGTTTTCTAAAAGTTTCTGCTTTCCAGAGCTTTTAGGGGCCAGGACAGTAAGTGGTGTTAATGCACACAGACGGATCCCCACGTCCCCCGGGGAGAAGCCGCCTTAACTGCCTGAGATTTCAAGTTTTACATTTTTGCTCTAAATGGATGATTTCATTTAAATAGAAAGGTCTTATTGTCTATGAAGGAAATTCATATGCCTCGTGTAATTCCGAAACATCTTGATTTATTATTGACTATTCTCTTTCAAGGAGCGTATTCTTCTAACGATATTATACAAGAACACTTATATTTCTTCCTCTTTGTCATTTTCTATTAATCTCACAATATCTGTGTTCACGCTATTTGGGCAAAAAATCAGAGATATACAGCAGTTACACATTTGGACGATACAAGTACAGTGACAGACGTGGCCCCTTCGTCCGGGTGAGCCCGGGACCGCACGCCGAGGTGTCGAGAAGCATCTTCCCTGGAGAGAGGAAGGGTGTTGGGAAAGTTATTTTTCCATCCTCTAGGAAAAAAGTATCAAGTTTGTTAAAATAAAGTTTAGAAATTGTTTTTGTAGAGGATGTAAATAAGGAAGTGTTTTTCTCTGAATTCATAGATATACACACCCACACACGTATGCCTAGTTGTAACTTATACACGTATACCTGGTTTTAGTTTATACACAGTTACAGTTCACAGGCTTTAGTGTGTATCTATAGGGCTACGGCTCACATACATACGTCTGTAGTGCAGAGACCACGTCAGAAGCCACTCCCCGCCGAGGACGTTTACCGACAGACACACGGCTATCGGCTTAGGAGCCACGTCAGCCAGCCTTCGAGCAGCACGCTGCTGATCTAGAGGATGCGGCAGAATACATTTCTAGGCCCAAGATGCAGCTGCTCCTGCCTGGGGCCACGTCAGCGAGAGGAGACAGATTATTTTCGTGTCCCTGAAGATGCTGGGCGTGGCCACAAAGGCAGTGTCTCCCGTCGGCCAGTCCCCAAGGGCCAGGCCAGCCCTGAGCCTTCCCGTCCCACACACGGCAGACTCCATGGCCCCAACACTCATTCTTCATTCTCTCTCCCACAGAAGCTTCCTGCCTCCCTCCCTCGTGGCCGCTCTCAGAACGGAGACTGTCCACGAAGGGTCAAAGCTTGTCTGCAGCGCCTAAACTGTCCGCTTCGTTCGGTTTTTAAGAGTCGAAAAAGCCCCTGCCCTTTAGACACCTGAACTTGAGAGCAGGTGACTCGCCCGAGCAAGATGGACGATTATTAACGGCGAGAAATGTGTGAAGGAGCGGGGGCCACGGGGCACCTGCATGCCGGGAACGGCCCCGGGGCGCATGCACGGTTTTGATGGCCTGGGCGGGACCAGGGTTTGGACAACGCTTGTGCGTCCTGTGGGCCCACAATTTCAGGCTGGAGCTGCAACAGGCTGGAGCTTGCAGGTAAAAGCTGACACGGAGCGTGCAGAAAAATGGGAAAAGATTCAAATGGGCCAAAGACGAGAGGCCCGATGGTTCGGGTAAATAGGCACGGAAATCATCCTCTTTGGTTATTCCGGACGCATGCACGTTCGTACAGTGCTTACTTTTTGAAGACAGTTTGAATAGTAACAATAACGGCTAACATTTCCCCAAATCGTCTACGCGTATTATCTGCATGAACTGTCACATGCCACCCTTCCTGCGAGGTCAACGTCACTCTCCTGTGTGCTTCACGCAGGCAGCAAAGCCAATCATTTTTATTTCTTTCCACGAAATTTTAAGGTTTTCGTCTCATGACAATCTGTTAGTGTTGTAATAATCAACGGGGATTTCAACGTTCATTGGGATGTCGCTGCTTGTAACCTCAGCAGCGGACACAGCGGTCTCCTTCAGTGTCCACGCTGACGCCGACGGCAGCACCTCAGGCCCTCAGGCCCTGCGTTCTGCGCAGACGAAGGAGTTGAGCTCAGAGAGATGAAGAAATGCGCTCATTCTGTGTTTCCGAATTCTCTTTTTATATCGTGGAAATAGCCAGAAGTAGTGGCTCGGGCTTAGGCTGCAGGTCGACTCACAAGAAAACGGTGCGCATTCCCAACATACTGGCCTCGACCGACATCCCAGAAACAAAACAGGATATGAATGAATGGCAGGTCGAGCTTTCAGCAGCGCAAACTAAAAAAAGTTCTTCCTCGTCGCTCTGAAGCGGACCACTCCACAGGGATGTCGTATTCAGCTAATAAAAGTCACATCATGTAACGTATAATATCTGGATCACCCGGTAGGTGCTTCCCTTCCTTCCGTGAAGGCGTCTTGAGTGACCGGAAAAGAGGCGCGGGCTTCTCTCTTGGGTGGCGGGTGGCCTTGCGTCCTCCTGTCGGATCTCATCCGGCTACGTCTTGCCTGTGCCCCCACAACTAAATGTGTACCATGGGGCTTATGTGCTGATTTTGCATTTTACTCTAAACCTCAAATGTTCTCTGGGTTCGCGTTCCCTGTTTTAGATACTAAGCCACACCCCGGGTCCGTGAGATGCTTGAGGACAAACTGAAAAACAGCAGAAAACAGGGAACCGAACATTGTCACGTAGCAGCCGCTCCGCTGCCCCGGTGACGACGATGTCATCCTCGGCCGGCCCCCTGCCGGCCGGCGACAGCAGCATCTTCATCGGACGACGGAGCGGAGCTGCTCTCTGGAGAGAAGGCCTCACACGTAGGAAATTAACCGAAAAGATCAACAGGACGCGGCCAAACACCGTGTTGCATGCGATAAACACACGGAACGCAGAAAGTTCAGTTCAGTTCCTTTGTCTCTTGCATTTATTTCGTTCCTTACAGAGAGAGTGGGTGACGGAGAGAAGTCTGACCTCGCCTATGACAGAGCTGGACCGAGACGAGGTCAAGCGCGGTGTCCACAGGGACAAGGAAAGTGAGCCGGTCTGGAAGGTGAGCTCGCCGGGCTTCACCCGAGGTGACAGCGGCCTTGTCAACGTGATGCCAGCGCAGTGCAGGGGAGGGCCACCTCAGCCCGCGGGCCGTGCGTGATGGGGGTCGGCAGAGAGGTTGAGGCCGAGGGAAGGGGGACGCGCCACGTCCTGGGGTCTCTGGTTGCCCTCACCCCGCCCAGCCCCGTGTGGCACCATGAAGACGGGACGAGCCACCAGCTCCTTCCAACAGGACAGGAGTGGAGCTCGTTCGTGACTGGGGCTTGCCGGGCGGCTGCCTTACACACCCGGTGTGTCCGGCCGGAACCAGGACAGCTGCCGATCGATCATTCTCTACCCCGCAAACTCGTCCCTCAAAAATGAGGGAGAAATGGAGACGTCCTCAGATAAACAAAGGCCGCGAGCTCTTTGCCGCTAGGCCTACCCCGGGAAAATGCTCGAAGGAGACCTTCGCGCTGTGATGAAAAGATGCGGGAGAGGAACTCGAAGCCGCACGAAGGGACAAGGTGCTCCAGGGGGCACCAACGCACAGACGCTGCGAGACGCGAGGTGACGGAATTTCGGGTCCTCAAGCCCACACTTTATTCTTTTAGAGAATTTACTCTGTCTCGATGGCTATGAAGATGTAATTCGTGACATCGGAAATATAAAATATGGGGACAGACCCCGGAATCACAGAAAACAAGCAGAAACGATGAATTAAACGTCATCAGAATGAAAATCTTCTGTGCGTTAAAAGACACAATTAATGGAGTGAAAATGTAACCCACGGAATGGGAGAAAATGTCCGACATTAATGGCCAATGCATATGAAGAACTCCTACAGCTGAACATAGAAAACCAACCCCCCACAAGCAAACAAACAAACAAACAAACGAAAAAACAATCTGACCCAAACATGAGCAAAATATTTAAATAGACATTTCCCCCCAGAAGACATGCCGGGGACCATTTTCACACAGAAAGAGGCTCAATATCACTGATCGTGAGGGAAACGGGGATCGAAACTACCACGAGGGACCCCCTCCCACCCGGTAAGACGGACGCCTGAACAACACGGCGAGCGCTGGCGACGACGTGGAGAAGCCAGAGCCTCGCGCCCCGCGGGTGGCGGCCCCTCAGAAACGGCGCGGGGTTCTCCCAGCGAGCGGGCGCCCGCTTCTGCTTCTGCGCCCCGGAGGACCGAGGGCAGGGACTCCGAGGGCGTTTGCCGAGTCCCATCCCCAGAGGCACCGCTCACGACCCCCCAAGGTGGAGGCGAACCTCGCGGGTCACCGGGACGCGGCGCACGCACACGGCAGGGATGCGAGACGCGGCCGGACCCTGCGGACGTGGTGCCGAGTGAAGCGAGCCGGTCACCAGACGGGGACCTGCGTGATGATCCCGCGTGTGCAAGATGCCTGGGACCGCAGAGACGGAGGGGAGGTGGGTGGCAGGTGCCGATGGGGGGCGGGTTCGTGTTTCCTGGGGCAGAGTTCCCGTGTGGGAGGGCGAGAAAGTTCTGGGACGGGTGGTGGTGGTGGACACGCCGCCACGGATGTACTTCACGCCACTGAAGAGGACACTTCAAAATGGGTAAGACGGTGCATTCTGTCGTGTGCATTTTACCACAGTTAAAACATAAAGAGACGAGACCCTCCAAGGCCAGGCCGTCAGGCAACCTTCTTGCCTGCTCGCCCCGCGGGCTCAGCCTGCTGCGCGTGGCCGCTCCGGTGCCGGCTGCAACCGAGGTGACCGTGGCGTAGACGTCTGCTCACGACGCCCAGCAAGGGACTCACATTCCTCAAGGTTATTACTTTTTTTTCCTCCATGGGAAAAAGAAATACACTGTCAGCGAATGATGCGATTTTCACTGGTACAATTTACTCACGAGCAGACGCTGGGTCCCGCCCACACACACAAGTGGTCAACAGGTGTGCGTAGCTGGGCCTGCAGGTGACAACGAGACAATTCGTTAGGGAGCAGATGCTCCCTGGTTCTTCTGCCAGATGCGGATCGAGCGCCACCTGGAAGGAGTTTAGGCGTTTGATACGTGTTTAAAAATAGTCACTCTCCGAATTTAAAATGTTAATTCGTAATGACTGCGACGCGCAAAATAATTAAGAAATACAGATTTACTAACTTAGGGTGCCAGGTAATTCAGACGACGGCGATATTGAATTACTCGTGTGTCTGTGGATCGAGCAGCGAGGCATAAGTAAACAAAAACGAAAGAAAAAACCTTGGCAAAAGAGAAAACAGAAGTAGTGATTGAACGATGATGCGCAGATAAAAAAGCAACCTGGCAACTTTTTAATGGAAAGTTACGCTCTAGGAAGTTCCTTTTTGTTTCTGAAACAAGTTTTGTGTCTCGGAGCCAATTTTTTCCCCCAGAGTCAGAAAAGCTTTCTTATTGGAATTGTTAATGATTTTAAAAATTAACATTTTTAGTACCACTGCTTTTTAGGGAAACGGAGTCACTCATGATGGTCAGTTTCTGAATTTCTTAATGATCCAAATGCATTGTTTTTAATTCATCCAGTGGCAGACTTACCTTTCACGGTAGAGAATTTACCAGAGGAAAGCGATGGTCACGGCTCCCCTTCTCGGCCGTGAGCACACGGACGCGGCGTCCACGGACGCGAACGGAGCAGCACCTGCTGTTAAGCTAAGTCTCTTCTCTAGTCCTTGTCACTAAGGGGTCGTGGCAGTTCAAAAGCTGATCGACTCATCCGTAAATGTGTGGGGACAAGGCGTCGTTCCTAACGACATTCAGAATATGTCATTCGGTTATGAACGTTTGTATAGCTCTTCCTGGCAAACCCGCCACCGAGCCGAATTAAGTACCCGATTCCATGCACAACTAAACGTGTCAAGTCATTGAAACACACCCCTTATCCAATTTCCCTAGCAACCAGCTAGAGAGAAAGCTTAGAGAACTTTCTAGGCCTGTGCCAAAGGAAGCCGACTGAATCTGCGGCCCCCGCGTCGACCAGCTCCGGGTCCGGCACAGCTGACCTGCTGCCTCCCAGAGCGAGGCGGCCCCAGGACTGGCTACGTGGCTGGCCTGGCGACGCCAACGTGCTCGCCGAGACGTGCCTGCTCCCGGGCCATCCGCGAGGGCGTCCCCCGTCCCAGGCCCACGGCTGTGAACGCCCTGCCCTCATTTCCCCGTGTGATGCGACTGAGGCTCTACGGGTGGCATCCTCCCCACGGTGGCGGCAAGTCCGGCAAAGTTAGCTCTGCTCGGTCAACGAACCTCCCCGGACGCCTCTGGGGAGCTGACGCCTGGCGCTCCGAGCGACCAAGGCGAAGCCCCCAGGTGCCCCTTCCTGCCCCCAGCAGAGACCTGTGTGACCTTCCGCTTGGTTTGGGTGACGTGACAGACTGCGACCTCCTTAGGAAAAATCAGATCTTTTGACCGCCTGAGGAGAGTCGGGTTCTTTTCTTGAAAAGATATCACACTCACGATCCCCGGGGACAGACGTTCGCCCTAAAAAGTGCATTTCGCCCGAAAACCAGAAACACAAACAATAAAAAACTACACAGAGGTCTTATAATTTCCTGGCCACTGCAGTAACAAACAAACTTTGGGACGAGGCTGGGTGGGACGAAGGAGACTCGCTGCCCTGGGGACTGCCGCGCCCAGGGGCCGGTGCCGGGGGCTTCGTCAGTCGGGGAGCGCCGGGGCCCCCGCCCCCGTCAGGCCCTCTCTCTGAGGCTCCTCCCCGCCTCACTCGGGGGCTCCGGTGGGTGCAGACGCTCGCGGCCCCCCACCGGCGGCTCGCTGCCTCGGGGCCTCTGCTAACGTGCCTGTGTCGGATCCCGCGTCTCCCCGGGAGGAACACACATGTCGCATTTAAATTTCTCGAAGGCCCTCCCGGTCGGCAGCGGCCGGGGTCTCCGGAGGCGATGCGTTGCTAAGGAAACGAGAGGTCCCCACGGACAGCGAGCCTCCGGGGTCCCACGGCCGGCGCCCCCCGCGCAGCGACGGGTCTGGCAGATGAGCGTCTCTGATTTCGGATGTTAAGTGTACATTTTTTATTCACCATGCAAAGGGCGAAAGGGAGCCGAGACGTCGGTCCCCCGTCAGGAGCCGGTGCTGTCCAGCGTCCCGCGGCGGCCCTCAGGGCCGGGGCGCCCGTCCCCGCCTCGTCCCCCGCTCTGACGCCCCGTGGTGCCGTCACCTGTGTGCCCCGCACCCCAGCGCGCCAGCTCTGCCGCGTCGTCCCCTGCTGGCTCAGCCTCCGCTGCTCCTGCTTCCTTTACGACCCGATTTCACTCCAGACCACGGACTTAACTGTGTCCCCCAGGGTCCCATGTCAAGTCCCGGGACCTCGGAATGTGACTGTGCGTGGAGACAGGTCCTTGAAGAGGTGATTCTACTGGAATGGGGCGTCTGGACGGGCCCCGACCCAGTAGGACTGGTGTCCCGTTGGAACAGACGAGGGCACAGACATACAGAGGGACGACCGTGGGAGGGACGGCCGTCTGCAGGCCGAGGAGCAGCTGCCCACACCTGACCGTGGGCTCCAGCCTCCCACCGGAGAGAGAGCACCCGTTGGTTAAGCCACCCCGGCTGTGGAGCCTGTCACAGCGGCCTGAGCTGACCGAGGGCCTGAAGGAAGACTCTCTGACAGCGTGACCTTGAACACTGACCACAGCCTTCCGTGACGCGTTTTGCCCGACTGCCCCTTCCCTAGCCTCGTGGGGACCCGTCTGTGCCCGGCATTCTGCCCATCGGGCACCTCCTGGGAGATCCCACCTCCTGTCACCGGCTCGTGTCACAGTGCTGGGGACACTCATCTGTGCTCGGAGCCTCACGGTTGCCGTCCCCTCGTCCTGGCGGCTCATGTCTATAAACGCCTAAGTGACTGGGGCGCCCACCAGGGGGAACCGCGTGGGGGACGCCTCCGCAGCCGGCAGCGCACAGCATCGCTCCGTGAGGCATGGCGTTGAAGCCCAGGGTTCGATGCACTCGGTGGGGGACAGACCCCACCCCAGGGGACCGGCGTGAGGAAGGCGAGTTTGTGTGCCGTGAGCCGACGGGCTTGCTGGCCAGGCCTACAGGCTAATTCGAACGTGATACAGTCTGTCGTTTGGGATTTTCCTGACTAAGAGGAAAGAAGTTATTTGAGACCCGACTAAAGTAACTTCTTTGAAGTCGGAATCTGCTGCATGCCGTGGGCGGGATGCGAGGAAACCATTCAGGCAACAGTTTTACACTTGAAACTGTGACGAGGGAACATTGTATCGGGACGTGACGTCACGGGAAACGCCCAGGAACTAATCGCTGCCGCGTCAGAGCTGCTCGCGAGAGTGGCTTCCGGCCGTTTTTCATTTCGAGTATTCGGCCCGCCGTCTTTACGGGTGCACGTGGACTCGTCAGGCCGCTGTCCCCGTATCTGGCTCAGAAAATACGGCCACCGCAGTCACAGAGCTTCCCACGGAGAGGAAATGGGCGTCAGCTCATAAGCTTTCATCACACGGTGGGAGGATTTGTTTCCCACCAAATGAGGATGGAGAAATTCCAGAGCGATCCATCGGATTCTTTTCCTGCATATAATTTTTTTTTTCCCCTCAAAGAAATTTGCTCTGATGAGGAAAATTGTGTCTTTAAGAGGGATTTTTTAAAGATTCTGGTGGCTGGTGTGTCCCCTGGCTGATGGGCTCTAACCCTTGTCCCAGTTAAACGAGGTGAATTTCTACATCTTTCTTTCCTCGAAGCGGCAGAGAGGATTTCAAAATTACGTTAACCGTGATTTTGCCATCGGGATTCCATTTTCCGAAGTGACGTGGCCGAGGCTTTCTTTCCGCTTTTCCGTCCCACGTCCACGGTGCACCCCGGGCCCCTCTCAGACCCTGTGCTGGGCGTTAGTACGTCACGTTGGCCGAGTGTCCCCTGAACACTGAAAAGGGCAAGAAAAAGAGTGGACGTTGTGGACGGAACATTTGTGTCCCCCCGGATTCGTGTGCTGACACCAGCCCCTCAGGATGGGGGTGTCGGGAGGGGCCGTGGAGGTGACAGGGTCATGAGGTTGGAGCCCCGATGGGATTAGCGAAGAGCCCCGGAGCCCCTCGCCCCCCACTCGGGGAGGTCACAGTGAGGCGGGTCCTCGGCAGACAGTGACCCCACTGCGGCCTTGACCTTGCACGTGCAGCCTGCAGACCAAGGCGTGCGTGTCGCTGCTGACTGGCCCCGTCGGTGGCATCTGTCACGGCAGCCCGCACACTCTGGACAGGTGCCGCCGCGGGGGCAGAGCTTCTGCCAGGAGCAGGAGGACCGCCTGCCCGCTGCCCGCTGCCCGCTGCCCGCTGCTCCTCCCTGGCCAGCCAGGCGTGGCGTGGGCCCTGGAGAGGAAGGGTGGGTGGGGGGCACTCTGGGTCTTTCTGGGGAGCTGGGCAGACCTGGGGTGGTCATCGAGTCTTGTCCAAGCTCTCATCACGCGGTCACCTCGTACGTCCTGCTCACTGATGGCGAAGCTGCCTCTGGCTCAGGGCCTGGCTCAGAGGCCGCACCAGGACCGTCTGTGTGCGACTCAGCCAACGGGAAAGGTCGTGACACCTCGTCCTGGGTGGGGCACGGGGGACACCCCCAGGTTCCATGCCATTGGCCCGCCCCCCGGGGTGGTTAATCCGGGCTCAATGGGTGCACACGGCGTCTCGGTACCGAGTCATTCCAGTCTGGTCACTGAATGGCTTTCTTTCTCCTCTGCTGTAGACGGCCAACGCGGGTTCTGTGTCATTCTTATATGAGACCAAACGGTTCTGCCTGAACTCACGTGGCTGACAGCACGTCCGGCTCAGGCTCACGTTAGATGCAACTTGCGTAAACTGGATGTCGTCACGGTTAAGAACGTGTGCTCTCGGAAACGTACTTGTGAGGGGGTGAAGGCGAGTCAGACGGGGAGGAAACGCGCCCCAATCTCATCCCCCACGCGGGGCCAGCGTCCGGAACACCGGAGGCGGACGGCCCCACACACGCGCAGAAAGGATTTGAGCAGACGCTTCGCTGAAGAAGAGATTAGATGCCAAGTGGATGCTGGGGAAGACGGTCAAGATCATGTGTCTCAGGGGAAACGCAAATTAAAGCGACCCCGAGGGGCTTTCCACACCCGCGAGAGCAGCAAAAACTGTCAGCCGACACCCACAAGTGCTGCCCAGGGCTTTGCGTGGTAATGCGTCATCGTCGTCGTGTCGTGTATGGAAATGCGTGTGTGCGTGGCGTAATGGGTGTGTGTATTGTAGCGTCAATGCGTCGTGTGTGTGTGAGTGTGGCTGGTGCACATCCAGACCAGCCCGGCCCCTCTGCAAAGACTTTGGTGGCCTCTTTGTGAAGTTAAACCTGGCGCTCTCCATGTGACCCGGCGGCCTCGCGAACTTCAAGTCTGTCTCTGCGGGACGGCCCTCCCCCCGCCCAGGGCCCTCGGCCCCGCGGCCTGAGGCCCCGCGCTGGCACGGACTCCACGGCCACGGAAACTGGACGTGGGCAGGACGAGGTGAGCCGCGGCCCCCCAGCGTCGGCAGGGACGCGGGGTGAGTCTACGGAGAGGAAGGGAGATGTGAGGGCCGGGCCAGGCCTCAGTCCCTGCTCCGAAGGCCGGCCTGACTGCGCTTCGGGTCAGACCATCTCACCGTGTCTCCCTGACCCCCTCCCGGCCCCTCCCTGCCGCCGCCTCCGCCCGAGGACCAGGAGGGCTTCCTTTGGTCCCCGCCTCCCGGGCCGTCCTCCCCCCGCCTCTCTGGGTTCCACGGGCTCAGCCCTCGGCACGACGCGAGGCCCCCGGGGCGCAGCAGGACGCTCGGGGAGGAGGCCCTGCTGGCCTTCACGCTTCGGCCCCTTCTCCACAGCAAGCGTTTCCCGATGGAGCTGGGGGTGGCGGGGAAGCCTGCTGGGCTTTCAAGAACGAATTAGGGGCTGCGCAGCATCCTCGGAAATGACCTCCTCCTCCCTCCTGTCCTGGGGCCCTGGGACTACACCGCGGCTGGAGCGCGCATCGGAAGCCACTCCGACTGGGCTTCGTTTCTGGGCCGTGTTGACACGTTAGAGCCACACGCTGCCGCTGCGGGCACTGCAGCGAGATGCAGAGAGGGCGAGGTGACACCTCAAAGGCTCAAAGGCTCCGTGCCACCGTCGTCGGGGGCGCGACCTGCGGCCGAGACAGCGCCAGCGGGACCCGTGCGTACCCGCCGCCCGCCGGCCGGCTTGGAGCCCGGGCCCGGGGACCGAGGTCAGGGCTGGCGCCACGCTCTGGGGCAGCGGAAACCACGGGGGCTGCCGGCGAACCGCGAAATCCCCCACTTCACCCTCATGCCATCCCGCACTTCTAAACAGCACGTGAGGCTCGCCGGGGTGGCCGGCTCTGACACGGCGCCGTGTCCCTCGTCACGAAATGAAAGCCATCGGTCTGACGGGGACACGGGGCGCCGTCATTGACTCCCCGCGCTGCGGTTTTAAATGCGGCCCCTCTGCGGGCTCGAAGCTTTCCTTCCATAATGACAGCGGCGTCGGAAGCCTGGCTCATGCGCCGCGTTCCGACGCCAGCTCTTTATAAGAGGCGCTTCTCAGCGTGTTTTTGACGCATCACCTAGGAAGGCGGTCAGGGCCCTCCCTGTCCTTTCTGGGCTTTTCCCTCTAAAATGATACTGTCGCCCGGAAATTCAAACATACGTGGAACTGAAAGGCGGGAGCGAAACGCCGTGAACCTCCGCGCACGGCCAGGCGCGCGGCCTCGGCGGTCCGTGCTGGGCCGCTGCGTCCACCCTGGGGCCCCGGCGGACGGTCAGCGGTTCCGCCCCCGGTCGGCGCCAGCCCGCCTTCTTCCTTCGGGTGAACCGCTGCTGGCGGCGGGGAGGCCGGCGGGGCTGACGCCTGCTGTCCGCACACGTGCCGCCACCCCGGGGGGCCGTCCGCAAGGCTGTCTCCAAGCCACGACACCATCCCGTGTCCAGACGCCCCACGGGGGGCGAGGCAGAGGCACGGGAGGCACCAAGGGCAGCGCGTGTGACCGGGGCCCCGGACGCCTCCTTCCCACAGGACCTCGCGTCCTTCCCTGAGTGGCGGGAGCAGCCCCGGTCGGGGGAATGTGATGTGCAGAACGTGCTGGCGGTCAGCAGAGCTGGGCGCCCGTGCCCGAGGCCACCTCCCGTGCTTCCCACGTTACCGGGGTGAGGTTAGGGTGCTGGCGGGACCCAAGCTGGCTGCACGTGAGACACGGTGGCCGCCCAGACGACACTTAGCCACCCCGTCTCGGCTGGTGCCACCTTCGTTCCCTTGCCTGACGTTGGAATTGTTATCATTGTTACTTTCGAGTATTCCGATCTTGGAGTTTGTGTTAAAAAAATATACAAAGTTTCAAAACCCATTAGATTCTCCAGATTTCGCTTGAGCGATCTGACAGTGACTGCCAATTTTTAACACCACACTTTTACCCCCTTATACAAGGTAAATTTGGGGCCCTATTGAGAAGCCCCAAACAATGAAACTCTCCAGAATAGATTGGTAGGACAAGGAAGGAATGATCAGGTAGAATAACAATTAGTTCAAGAATTCTGAGATCAACTTTTTGAATTGATTGGTTTGATGGCGGTTTTTACTTTTTATTTTATTTTTTTTAGCTATTTTAAAAATTGAATTTATTGGGGTGACGTTAAGAACATGGACTGCTGCATGAATTTGCGGTCATCCTTGCTCAGGGGCCATGTCAGTCTTCACTGGGTCATTCCGATTTCAGTATATGTGCTGCCAGGGCGAGCACAGTTTCTTAACTGAGAGTTTATTTATTCCTACATGTATCACATATTTTAAAAACAGCTTTACTGATATTCAGAAAACTAATGTATGCAAATCGATGAGTTAGCAGATAGGTGTGCACCCACGAAACGTCACCGCAGTCAGGACGGGGGACACGCCCACCACCTCCGGAGGGCCCACCTGCACCCTTTCTTGGGTGGTGGGAAAACGATGCAAGATCCGACCTCTTACCAAACGGTCAAGCGCAGGCCGCGTCGCGTTAGCTGCAGGAGCTGACGGTCTATGCCACGGAGCGCCCCATCGCCCCCAGCCCCGGCGGCCGCCATCCTGACCTTCCTCCCGTGAGGTCGGCCGTTTCGGATTCCACATCTAAGTGGGATCAGGCAGCCTTTGTCTTTCTCTGTCAGGCCCCCAGGTTCACCTGTGCCGTGGCAGACGGCAGGACGTCCTTCTTTTTCAAGGCTGAATAATATTCCACTGTGTGAGTATATACCTATTCTTTTCATCTGCTTGTTGTTTCCATGTCTTGGCAATTATAAAAAATGCTGCAATAAACATCCTAAACTCTTCTAAAAAAGTGGAGAAGGGACACTTCCAAATGAATTTCACGAGGCCAGCATTGCCCTGACCCCAAAGCCAGACAGATGCTACAAGAAAACCACCGTCCTGTGTGCTTGACGAATAGAGGTGTAAAAACCTAGCAAACTGAATGTAAAGTGCATTAAAAGCATGATAGGCCTCGATCCAGTGGGATTTACCCCTGTGGGTCACTCCGTGCCGCCTTCCGAAACACACATGTCCGTCCGTCCACCCCGGAAGTACTGACTGCACACCTCACTGGACCAGCACCTCACCGGGCTGTCACAGTGAGCGATTGGGGCCCCGCTCCTTCTGCTCGGTGGGCCCTCTGGGCCCCGGGCGCTGTGGGCTCAGGGCCGCCAGCCTGGGGACGGGAACAGAGCTGTCCACAGGCTGCCGCCCCAATTCTTCTGAGCAACTTTCTTCCTTGGGGTTCACTGATTCATTTCCTTACGTATGTATGTAAGGGGAAGGGACAGAAGGCGGGACACTTTTGTTCCAATCTCCTGCTTTCTGTCCCCAAACTACAAACGGGCCTCCATTGGGAAAGGGGACGACAACACGGCTCCCGCCTCTCCTCGGGGAACCGGGCAGACGGGGGTCTTCGCATGTCCCCCAGACGGCCCCACAGTCCGCGTGCGAAGGACGAGGCGGAACCGTGTGATGTCTTATGTTTTCCACCTGGCCGTTCTTACACATGCGTATGTTTAAGTCCTGGTTGTGTGAGACCCTCCTGTGCGAGGTCTGTGAGTGTTTTTTGCCTGGTGGAGATTTTGCATGACTTTGGGATCGAATTTGGAAGAGACACGCTGACCACTGACCACTGACTGGTGGGAAGGAAAATGTTTAAATCAACCTTCTGTGTTTGCGCTTTGTCTCCACACAGAAGGGCCGTTGGGATGAGCGCGGGAAGCCTCCCCAGGCGCCCAGGAGACAATGCGTGGGTTTCGTGGGCGAGCGAGAATGGCATCTATTCACTGAGCTCAGGTTCGTGTTTCTCCCCAAATCCGGGTGGAAAAGCGTTTGTCTTAGAGGCAGTTAAACAGGACTGAGAAAACCCTCAATTCCTTTGAAAACAGTGAAAAACACTTTGCATTTCCAACAAAAGAAATGCATTTTGAAGGTGAGAAGTTGTCACTCCGGAGTTAAAGAGGAAACTGCAGAAGTAAAACAGCCTTTGGGGGAGGGGAGAGGAGGTGGGGGAGGGGTGGAGGGACAGGGGCTGAGTGGAGACGCCAGGGTGGGGGTCAGTGACCTGGACCAGGAGGCCTTGGGAGCTGGGGACCGAGGCTGCCTTCTCTGCTGGGCTCTGAGGATGAGGACGAGGACGAGGCAGCCCAGACCCTGCCCGCGGTGGAGGGGGCGGTGCAGGGTCCTCTGTGGTGCAGGTCTCATGAACTTCCAGCCCCTGGTCTGGGATGAGCAGGTCGGGCTCCCGGAGGGGCTGAGGCCACCATGGTCCAGGAGATGGGGCGGGACGAGGACGCGCCTGGCCACTGCCCCCGCTGCACGGCAGACGGGCAGGGTTTAAAGACGCGTCTTTTTATAACTCCTGCTCCTCGTCCGCTTCCATCTGCAGGCCGTTCCCATGGCAACCAGATCAGGAAGGCCAGCAGCAGCCAGAACTCCTATTTGCACAGCGGATTCCGCCAGGCGTGCGGGTACCTGGCTCACCCCGGGGTGAGGGAGGCCTTTGCCCCGGCCCTCTGCTGCGTAAGCGAAACTTCACGTGCGGCTCAGACAGCCGGGGACCGGGGACCCACGCACGTCTGGCCACATCGGATTCAGGGCCGCGGACGGCTCGCAGCCCCGTCACTTCCTGTCCTAACCACCAGAGACAAAAGTGCTGGGCTGCCTGTGGGTCGAGGGGTATCCGCCTCGGGCAAATCACAGTAATTCTTCCCGGAGGCCCCCAGCACCCGGTCAGTGGCCTGAAGCACCCTCCTGCGGTGGCCTCCAGCACCTGGTCAGCGGCCCGAAACACCTTCCAGCAGTGGCCCCGGAGAATGCGCCGCACCCCGCACGGTTCTGGTTCTGTCTGTTCAGCCTCCGCTCGCCCGTCCACGGCAGTCACACTCCTGAGGCTCTGGTTCTCCCCGCATCTGCGGGCTGAAGGTCCTGCTCTGGACGGAGCCAGCACCCTGGCATGGGGCAGCAGCCCTGAGGACAGCGCGGGGGGCACCCCTGCACGTGGGGCACCCCCTCGACACACGTGGGCGGATGGCGCCACCACAGCGCACTCTCGGAGGGGAGCTACGGTGTCCGACCTCCGAGGAGCTTCTGCTCGGCTGCTGCCGTCGGGGGACGAGACTCGCAGCTCCGTGCGCTGTCACCCGCTGGGCGGCTCCCCGCTCCGCAGCCCGCCGGGGGGAAGGCCCCGTCACACCCGGGGACACTGCCGCCCGCTCTGCCAGTCCGTCTGTTACGTGAAGAACCTCAGCTCATGGAACCTTTGGCGAGGGTCTGGGCACACGGAGGTGAGGCCGCGAGCGGTGTCTGGGCCCCCGGCGCCCCCGGACCTGGAACGCCGGGCGAAGTCCGGCCCCATGGGCAGCGTCCACCTCGGCATCACCGCTCGCGTCTCTGCGGTGGAGCTCCGGGCGGCACCGACGACGCGGCCACACCGTCCGCCCGGCCGGGATGCTCCGCGGATGCCGCCGGGCTCTGACCTGGGGCTCGGGGGTGCCATGCCCATCGCTGGGGGAGGAGGCTCTGCTCCGGCCGTCCCTGGGCCCACTGTGCAGGGCGTCATGTCTCTGTAAGTGATGCAGTTTGAAAGATTTCGACCCCACGACATGACGACGTGCGTCGCCACCAGCTGGGCGCCCTGCCCCCCACGGGGCTGCTGTGGGGCACGCGGGCTCCCAGTGCGGACACGCAGCGCAGCAGGGGACAGGAAGTGGATGCGCCTGGGGGATCTGGCTGCGGGGTGGGGATGGTGGGGGTCCTGGGATCCTCGCGGCCCCACGTCTCGGCGCCTCAGCTGCAGGAGCGGCTCTGGGGTTGACCGCACCCCAGTCAGCACTGGCACAAAGCCCTCCCTCACCGCGGGGCCTGCACCGGGGGCCGGGCTGCGGCCCAGACGGACAGGTGGACGGACGGGTGCGGGGCACGGGTCCGGGGCACAGGCCAGAGCCCAGTGACGACCCGTCACGCGGCCTGGGGCTGTGGGAGGAACGCTGGGGTCCCAGAGGTGTGCTGGCATCTCTGCGGGGCGGGTCGCCCGGGACTCACGGTGTCAGCAGCAGAGCTGGCGCACAGACGTGGTGGCCGAGGGCCGGGGCAGGCCGGCGCGGCGCCCGGACGGAGGCCGCCCCGTGCACAGCTCGGGCCACGGTTCTGTTTCCTGGGCACAGTTTGCGCAGCTGTGAAATGGGGTGAAACAGTGCCTTTCGGCAACAGAACCCTGGCTCTGACCCCAAGGCTTCGCTTCTGGGAGTCTTGACTTCATTTCCCTACGTAAGAACATTATGCCTATGTAATGCCACCAAATCTTGACTTAAAAATGGATAAAATGGTAAATTTTAGGTTGCATATTTTTACTACAATAAAAAACCAAAGAAGTAAAAAATTCAGCATGCACACACGCGCGCTTGCACACACGCGAAGCTCTTGTACTACATTCTCGTTACATGTACTGAAGGACTGTAGCTGTCAGCTCTGCACGTGTGAAAACTCACGCGTGACCCCGCTTCTGCCATGTTCTGGGCTGGTAACTTCCCCCCACACAGCGGAGTTTGCAAAACCACAATGTGGTCGAATACTTCTTTGTGCTTCAACTGCAAGTATAAAAACTCAACTTATAAACCGCGTATCTATATGTCCTCACTTATAATTGAAATTATCTTTCTCTTTTAACCTGTTTCTGCATGTGATTTTAGTATGTTTCTTTTTCTATTTTTCTCTTTTTTACATTGTAAACATTCTAACAATTGACTTCAATATTCTTGTAAACCGTGGTGGGTCGATTACTATAACAAAATACATCTTTGAACCTATAGTACGCCTTTTTTTTTCCCCCTAAAAATCTTGTAGGATATAAACGATAGATTCAAACGGTGCTAAAAGTAAAAGCCAAGAAAAATAATGACCCTCGACACTGCGTACTCTAACACTGGCCTCCGCGTCCGGCCACACGATTATTTTGCAGTTATTTTCTGGACACTGTGGGTGCGGGATCTGCACAACCCGGTACCAAAACCGCAGGCTTCTAACGGCGTAATAAATAAGCGGCAGTATCCTGAATGACAACTTTACAGCGTGGCAGTAATTCCAAGAAAAATTTACAGTCATTTTTGTCCTGGCTACGCAAGTATTTACAGAAAGCCATCCTCGGTTCTCTGAGGAGCGGGTGATTCTCACCAGCATTTTGCTCGAGGAGAAACAGAGGCCCGGCTGGAGGACCCAGGGGTCCTCCGTCCCGTCTGGTTCCAGGCGGTGCTGCCCAGAAAGGCGGTGTGTCACGTGGTGCCAACAGGTGGCGAAAGCCGCCTTCTTCCAGCTCCGGAGTGGACAAACTCGTGAAGTGAAGCGCAACGGAATGGGCCGGCCACAGGGACGACGGAGCAAGCGTGGGCTTGGCGGAGTCCAGCTGGGTTACTTCCGACCGCGGCGACTCTTGGAAACCCTTCGGCTGTCGCTCGTGGCCAGGACTTGCCTTCCCTGACAGACGTCAGCAGGTGGGCGTTGCAGGAGGCAGGAAACACGCGGCTGCTTTAATCAGGTCAGAGCCGAGCTTGTGACGGCCGTTTCCGCTTCGCCTGTGTTTACGAATGGCTGGTGCCGGGCTCGCCGTCCAGGCTCAGAGGTGACAGGGCGGCTCCTTAGGCGGGCACGTCCCTTCTCACCCCCCGGCTGTCCCGACCGGAAGCATCTCCTCTCATTGATTCACGACCCGATGTGCGGCGAAGCCGGTCTTGGACCCGACCCGCTGCTCCCACTTATTTTGCCTCCCGACCCCACACCCTCTATTTCTAACAAATAGTTCTTGAGGTGACGTGTTCAGAGTGAGCCCATGAGTGTGGCTGAGACACGGTTTCCTGCTGGTGTCCATCCTAACGCGCTGACCCGCTGAGTGTCTCCAGGGACAATGCTGTCTCACTGCCGACGCCAGCCTCTCGTTTGCTGCAGAGGAGACGGCCTTGAACTGGCCTGAAAGCTGACGCGCAGACGGCCAGGCTGTGCTTCCCGGCGCGTGTCCCTCCTCAGAGCTCGTGCTTCTGTTCACGCTCCCGCGTGAGGGGAGGCGGATGAGGGTCGCTCAGCGTGGACGCCGCGGCCCGCAGCCCGGACGAGGCCAGAGGTGCGGCGCCTCATGCTGCCGAGGACCCAGTGTCGGGCTCAGGATAGGAAGCTCATGCCGTGATGCTAAATACACCTGCACTCGTGCAGGTCCAGGTGCTCGCGTGGAGCAGGTGTGTACGCACTCGTGCAGCAGGTACAGGTGTTCATGTCTGTCTAGAACTGTAACCCTCCAGGCCCTCATGCCGCCTGGCTGCAGGGAGCACGCTGTGCCCCAAGGTGCCCACTGGCCACCAGGCACAGCACTACCGTGCTGTTAGGTCCTGGCACCTCGTCATGACACCTTCTTGCTGGACTGTAATCACACCCCCTGGCAGAGCGAAGGCCGGGCTTGCACACGACCGCTGGTGTGAGAATGCGGGGGTGATGAGTGCCCTCTGCACGTCAGCCACGTGCCCCTCACACTCACGGGCAGGCAGCGCACCAGGACCGGAGTCTGCTCACACGCAGGCTTCGGACATGAAGCGGGCGGATGAAACGCGGCCTTGGCTGGGAGCCCTCGAGTTTCATCCCCTGACAAGTGGGTGAGTGACTTTGCCTGCCCCTCCTGGCTGCGTCATCCGGTTCAAAATGGCTGGCAGGGAACTCAGGTCTCCCGCGGGGGAGGGTCCAGAGGTGCTGGGGGTCGGGCACACCGAAGGCCTCTGCCGGGGGACAAGGCTCAGTTCCTCGGGCGGCCGCGTCAGCTGATCACGCAGCTTGAACCTCGTCACCTGGCCGCTGATTCCAGTCACGCTGCAGTGATAAGAGAAACGACTGCGTGTGCGTGTGTGTGTGTGTATGTGTGTGCAACGGTAAAGGCAGGAAGCGCAGTGTGCACGTGCATGTGCGTGCGGTGTGCATGCATGTGTGGCGTGTGGCGTGTGTGTGCGCGTGTGGTGCGCACGCACACGTGTGTTTACTAACACCAACACGTCTAAGCGAAGCGTCTACCTGGCAACCGTGGCAGATCTCCGCCCCCGTCTGGGAGCTGGTGAGTAGGAGGCCTGAAAGCTGCAGCGTTCTCTCCAAGTCCCAAAGCATCACTGGTCCTGTGGGTACCTCCAGGTGGATGGGCGAGGCGGTCACCTGGGGAGCTGAACGAGCCAGACCAAACGGCTGAAGGCTGTAGGTCGCGGGGCTGACCACAGGACTGTGTGTGGGGACCGGTCAGAGCCACACGTCGCGTGTTCGACAGTGAGGACAGCTGTCCCACTGTGAGCGTGGACTGTGTTTTTCTCGGTCTGCGCTTCGTTTTCCTGTTTGCAGAGAGACAGGGGCACACAGAGGTCACTGCTGGCCTCACGAAAAAGCAGCGCAGAGGTGCCGGCCAGGCCTTGACGCTGGGCCTGAGCGTCGGGGTCGCGGGGTCGGTGGGGACAGGCCGGAGCACGTCCACGCCGCCTGGCCCGTGGGCCCGGACCTGCTGAGTGTTTCGGGAGAAAGCACAGCTCGAGACGGGTGGGCGTGTGAGGTTCTCAGGTTAAAACGCCACGACTCGGCAGCCTCCGCTGGAGCTCAGACGCGCGGCGGCGCCCGCCCCGGACGGCTGGAGGACGAAGAGTGGGCGCCCCGAGCTTTTCCCTGCGGTTTCCACCTCAGGCTTTGAATTCTTTGGCACCCGAATCTCGCCGTTTCTGCAGACACGTGGAGCCCTGGGCCTGGCAGCGAGGGGCTCGGGGGACGGCTGGGGCTCTCTGAGCCACCAATGGCCAGACGCCGCCGGGCAAACCGTGGGGTTCCACCGAGCACACGTTTTCCTCCGGGATCGGCTGTCATCAGCAAGGTCGGCCCGCAGGACCCGCCGGTTGTCGGTCAGCGTCATCCCAGGGAGACGGCCTCGGTACGGGGCAGGGGTTTGCAGTGTCCCCATGTCGCCTGCTCCTGTGGGGCCCGCTTGCCCACCTGTCAGGCGGGAAGGCCTGGCGTTCCTGGGGTCTGGAGGAGGCTGCCCGACAGACCTGCCTTCTGCATGGTCCTCTTGGCCGGCGCGCTGGGGCGTGGGGCATGTTCTCGTCTGGTCGTTTGGTGTCCGCCTCCCCTTCGAGAAAACTGAAGGAATCCTGAAGCCGGTTGTAGGCGGCTACTCTGCTCTGCCACGTGGACTCTGGCCAAGGGCCCGCCATGCACCGTCCGGCCCCCTCCTTCCGGCCCCTTGGGGCTGCGTGAGGCGCTGTGGCCACCCGGCCCCCACCTGCTCACTCTGCACCAGGCCGGGTCCCTGGGACTTCATCTCTGAGGCGTCCGGCGGCTCCTTGCTCACTCACGGACACGGGGTGTCTGACCTTGTGTCTCGGGCCAGATATGACCATGCATTTCTGGAAGCTTCTGTACGTCTGGGGGGTACACGTGGCTACGTCCTCTGGTGGCATTCACCCTTACTCCATCGGCCACGTGTCAGCATCCCCAAGGTGGCAATTTTCTGCTTCCAGAGGAACAGACATCTTCACAGCCCACTTAATTGCGAGGACGAGTCCATGAATTTAGACTTCACTATTTGCATCAGCAGAGGACAGTGACGCCCGTCTCAGAAGCTTTTAAACCGTGAGGAAAACACAAAGCGGTTTCTGAATAGTAATTCTTAGGTAGAAACGGCTTTGATTATTTCAACCTGACCAGTCTTTAAAGAAGATGAATCTTAAATTTCCCAAACAAGCACCTTTTAAAGCCCAGAATGACAGTATTCAGGGAGGTGAGACCCCAGCACCACGCCAGCCAGAAGACGCCGGGTGATTCTAGCAAATCAGGATAAAAGGCGCAGGCTAAGCGGCCAACACGCTGCCTCGGCCGTTCCTTCCCAAGTGCAAGACCTTGTGAGGCTAAATGAGACAGAAAGTATTACAGGACGTTTGAATTAAAAAACATAACGTTTGTGTAGTGAGGGCTCATTAATGCCGGCCGCCGCCGTGACCGCAAAGATGGCTCGGGCTGCGGCCTTCCTCGGCCGGCCCGCCGCCGAGGGCAAGGGGAGAGAGACGGAGGGGGGCAGGGGCGTCAGCGGGGAAGGCAGGACAGGGACCTGGGAGTCCGGCCGTGGGTCGCGCGGGAATCACCCGCAGAGACGGCGCGTTTAGCGCAGACATAATCTCGCGTCGTAAGCGCTTCAGTGTTTCCCAGACACGCCCGGATCCGTTCCTTCAAATGGTCTGCATAGGTCACATGCGAATTGAAATCGGATAACCGAGAGCTGACCTTGGTTCTTCTGTTTTCCACCCGGTATGCCTCCCAGGACGGGAAGTGGGCCCCAGGAGCCGGGGCGGGAGGCGGTGTGAGCCCCGAGGGTCCGCGTGGTTAAGCACTGGGAGCCTGGTCTAAGCCGTCGGACGCTTCCGATCCGCACTCATTGCCCTCTGCGGTCCTCGCGATTTTGCGACCTCTTCCTAGAAACGATTTTGCATCTTTTTCTCGAGTTGAGACGTGACCGACACGGAACACTGTGTGAGTCCGAGGCGCACGACACGCTGATTTTACGCATTTACACTGCGCTGCGTCTGCCTTGGTAGGACTCGCTAACGTCTCTATAATATCACAATCCCCTTAAAAAACAGGCAGGTTTATTAAAAACTCGACATTTTCCCAGAGAAGACGGCCAGATGGCCAAAAAGGACATGAAAATGTACTCGACATGACCGATCTTCAGGGAAATGCAAATCGAAACCACGACGAGCTGTCTGTCGCCTCACACCTGTCGGCATGGCCAGCAGCAGGAAGCCAGCAAGCACGTGGAGGAAAGGGGGCCTCGTCCGCCGCTGGCGGGGTGCAAACCCGTGCGGCCACCACGGAGGCAGCGCGGAGGCGCCTCGAAGAATTGAAAATTGGACACCACGTGACCCGGCGCCCCACTCCCCGGCGTCTGGCCAGCGGAAATGGAGCCTCGTGGGCGCCCGGCGTCCTGGCGCTGCCCTCGGGTTGTTAAGAAACTGCTCGAAACAGGGACAACAGCCCTCGGTGGTGGCACAGGTGGCCTCGAGTCACGTCACCACCTCATGTCCTCGCCCCGCCTGACGACCTGCAGGGACAGCCAGGGTAGGGTCCCCTGCCGGGACGGTGGGCTGGCAGCGCCGCCCCGAGGCCACCGCGAAGCCCCCGCCCGCCTCCTCACACGCTGCGCCCCACGAGGCGCCGGGCGGGTCTGCGGACAGCGCAGGACCGAGACGAGCGGGAGGGTGACAGTCACAGGACGGCACACGCTCCCCCGAGGCTCACGGCTCAGCCGCGCGGTCCCGCACCCCAGCTTCCCAGACTCGTCCCTGCTGTCTCACTGGACCGTCACGGATGTCACAGAAGCCGAGACCGAGAAAGGCGTTCCGGTTCGTGAGATGCTACAGGATGGGGGTCACTGGTACAGCCCTTTCCTGACGGTGCCATAAAGCACAGCCCTTTGCGTTTTGTTTTGTGACGTGAGCGTCGGTCGTTCGCCCATTTACTGAGCTTCTGCGGTTTGATTTCGGTGACCCCGCAGGGAGCGGGCGGAGAAGGTGGTCACTGTCACACGGCTCATAGCTTAGCGGCACGAGGCAGAAAGCAGATAAATGAGGGAGCAGCCAGGGGTGCCGCACTGAGGGGGCACGCAGGGCGGCTGCCGTGTGTAGAACCGTCCCCCAGAGGCCTGCTGGGCCTTAGCCCCCAGGGCCTCGGACCACGACCTTCGTCGGACGTAGGGTCCCTGCAGATGTGACTGAGGCCAACCAGCTCAGAGGGGGCAGGCTGCACCCTGACGACACCGGAGGGCACCGTGGGTGACACAGGGGACCGGAGCCATGCCAGCAGGCCCCAGGGCCGGATCCTCCCGAGGGGCTTCGGAGGGGGCGCGGCCCTGCCGACGCCTTGATTTCGGACCTGGGGCCCCCCGTGTGGTGGGTGGTCCAGCGTCGGCTGATTCGCCAGCCCCGCTGTGACGCTCTGTTCTGGCGGCTCTCGGAGGTGGCGCTGTGGTGGAGACAGCCTCTCCACGTGGAGGTGGCTCCCGACACCTGTCTGTGAACCGGGGAAAATTGTCCCCACTGCTGGCGGGCACGAGGCTGGCGTGTCCCACTCACGGGTGCGAGGGGAGCTGGGCACGCTGAGCCGGGGGCCGGGACGATTGGGCAGAACGAGGGCCCCTTGGACAGCGAGCTGTGCAGGCCACATGCCAAGGACGAGGATGAGGACGGTCACCGACACTAAGCTCAGGCCTGGCGGGGACGCAGGCCCCACGCGGTCTCACCGGCCGTGCCACATGACACGCTTCCAAGACACAGCGTGATGACGCACGCGCGGACAGGCCACAGGCGTATTTTTGTAGTTATCTGACATGACATTTTCTGTTTGTGTTCAACAGATTTAAACATGCTTCGTCAGAACCTCCCAGCCACGTGACTGTGCCCGCCTCCTCCACGTTTTGCCTGAGTAATAAAATTTCCTCCTGACTGAAAAAGATCAGGATTCGAATTTCTGGCAACGCAGTATCCAGCACAGTATTTTATGTTCGCTGTTTGATAATGGAAGCGTTTTTGTGATACTTGCTGAGATATTCAGCAGTGCAGGTACCGGGAAAAGTTAATCCCTTATTTTGGGGAACTCGTCACGTACGGCGGGTCTACCCCGTGCCTCGCTGAGCTCTTTAAGTTTACATGTTTTAGTTTTAGACGTGACGGGGTCAGGCGAGGACACAGAACACAGGACGGTGCCGAGAAGGAGCCACACTGGCACGTTGTGTCTCTGCCCAGCACTTCCCGGGGGCCTGGCCGCGCCCCCTCAGCGGGCTGTGGGGACCCTCTCCTCGTGAACCAGTGGATCCGTTCGTTCACCCCACGTACTCGGCAGCGCTCGGTGCTGGGTGCACGACCTGCAGACAGGTGTGCCCCTGCCCGGGCTGCATTCTACCCGTTCACTTGTCTCCCGAAGCCTGAAGGAGGGAGCACATGCTTCAGACAGAATCCCCGCCTCCCTCCGAAAGCCGGCTCTCTGGATTCCTGCTTCTTGTTTACTCTGAAATACAGACGCGTTTGCAGGTGTGGTAAACTGAAATGCTGCCTCTGTTAATGAACCTCTTAGCTTACCAAAGCCACAATAATGACACCACCAGCCATGAATGCGAAGTGAAAAGAACCCTTTGTTCTGATTTTTTTTGAAATCTGTGGACTAAAATAGCACTCATGGGGACAATAATCCACGCAGTAGATTAAAAGCCTGTTAAACGCTATTTTCAGCTTGGCAGAACACCAACTGCCAGGTTATCCTTCAGCGCCTCTGCTTTTGAATATGGAAAACTTACCGTAGCCCGGTGACGACATTAATGTGTCATCTCAGAGCGATTAAATAACCGTACGAACAAACGCACTTAGCTTTACTCTCTAATTCCTAAACATAAAATGAAGGCTGAGCCAAGGGGTGAGTTGGGGGCTTTTAACTCCCAAATCCCCACCATGTGTCCCACACCATCCTAAAGAAAAATTGTAATCCAGTAAGAAGTGTGCCTGGCGAGTTCGCTCAGCTTCAAGGCCCTCCTCACCCCACCGCCCTGGCCAAACTGCAAACGTCTCCCAGATTCAAGTCCTTGAGTTACCTCTGGCTAAACGCCTAAAAGCTTTTAGTGGTTTAGTGATTTTCTAAGCTTTCTCTTTTTTTTTTCCTAATTTGAAATTCTCAACCAAACCATAGTTATAATTTATATTTTTCTGAGTAGGAGGCCCTGGATCATCCACTAATTTTAAATGGTTTGATTCTGGTGAAAATAATTTTTAGACCACAATTTGCATGACAGGGCCGATTTGAAAATTGCTTTTCAGCGTAAACAGTAGAAACTGGCCATGTGGATTTCTTAAGTCTCGCTCCAAAATCAACCTTGAAATACTACTTCCTCAGTTAACACATGGCTGCAGGAAAATGACAGGTGCCAGCAAGCAGTCGGAAGGTCCATTCCACGGGAATAGCCAAGTTGTGCATCAAACACGTACAGCTCATGTCAAGAAGTTCACATTTACGTTTATCTACAAAGCCCCTCAGAGAATTTCTACCTCGCCAAGGACAAAGGGAGCGTTCATAATTTCCGAATTCAATAGGAAGCGTCTTGGAGGTTACGCCGTGAAGCAGAAATGCGTCCAACCCGGCGCCACTGCGCGATGGATTTAAACGTGTGCTCCGAGGCTGGCGCGTGGAATTCTGGCTCCGATGCTGCGTTTGGGCAGCATCCTTCACAAAAGGTTTGGAGCAGATTCCAGTCGTTAAAATCTGTGAGCTTTAGAAATGTTCCCTGTCAGTGAGTTAGAAATAGAGACCAGAACCCCATCATCTTGCTTGGGTCTGAAGAAAAGTACAAAATTTCTAGTTATGATGGTGTCATCATCATCATCGACATAACCATTACCACCATCACCATCGCCACCATCATCATCATCACCATCACCACCATTATCACCATCATCATCATCATCATCATCATCACCAGCATCACCATCATCCTTGTAATCATCACCATTATCACTGTCACCAACACCGTCATCATCATCACCATGATCACCATCATGATCACCATCGTCATCATCATCATCACTATCATCACCATTATGTAACTGAACTTCCATCTTACGAAGGGCAATGAACACTGGCCTATGAGTAATGGGTACATTATTGTGTCCTTGGCTTGCTGAGACATGAAGTAGAAACAATCGAATATTAAGGAGTTTTAGAATAGGTATTTATAACACCATGACCCAGTGGCAAAGACTTGGAGCACAGGCTCAGAGAATCTTAGATCCAGTCCTACCTCTAGCTGTCACTAGCTTTTGATCTCAGGTGGACCCCTTAAGCTCCGTAAGCCTATGTTGTCTCATGGATGCCATGGGATCATAATCCCTGCCTCAGAAGTTATTGTGAATTTCACACAATAGCCTTATCAAAATGCCCATTTTCAGAGAAGAAACCAAGCTCCTTCAGGCTGAGTAACTTACACAAGGAGGTATAGCTACCAACCGATAGACTCTGAGCACGAATCAGGGTCTTTCTGATTACAGAACTCGTGCTCCTAAGCCCTTGCCGACGCTGCCTTCACTGCCTGGAATGCTGCTCCTTCGTTGCGGCTCTCCGCTTTCAAGACTCACTCTAAGTAAGTCTGATAAAATGTACAGAAAATGTACTCCTTTATTTGGATTTTATTGTGAGGTCATTTGAAATAAAAGTCCATTTACAAAATTTTTTGATCTATCAGTTCCTTTCAGTTCTATTAAAGTTATTATTCTCTTTCTCTTATAAATAATCGATATGAAACTGCTCATAAATTATATATACATGGTATATACAATTATATAATATGTAATACTATATACGTATATAACAGTAAATAACATATATTATAATACATAATTATATTCGTACACACATAAATCATCATTTATGCTTTTTAGACACAATTCCTTAATCTCTCTTCAACCTGGAATAACCGTTTAAAAATAATTTGTTCTGTGTGAAATAAAAAATCTGATTATTCAGACTGGGGCTCTTTATAAGATTACAGGGCTATTCCTCCATCCAAACCAAAACAAACACTTCAGTGTAACGTTAATTCAGAATATCACGTGACACCAGTATTTCAATATCCAAAAAATAAGTTACTATTATTCAGTGTGAAAAACGCTCGGTGACTATGCTCACCCATCTCACAACTCCACTTACTCCACTCGTCCCTCATCTCCACGTCTCGTCTCCCAGTTCTCATCACTCGGCTCTCAACACCCAACACTATCACTCACCATCCAGCACCGTCGCTGATTACATCGCCCAGCACCATCAATCATCACCCATCACCCAACACCATCACCCAGCACCATCACTC
>NW_024344378.1:705038-721337 GCF_902729225.1 Pteropus medius
GTCCCGTGGAGCCGAGACGGTGCCAGGCCCTGGGAGTGGGGGCTGGAGAGGCGAGGCCAGCTGGGGAGAGCACCGACGGGGGCGCAGGGGCGGGGCAGAGGGGCCGCTCAGGGGCCCGGCAGACGCTGGGACACGTGCACCCCAGCGCCACCCCGCCCTCTGGCACCCCCTCCACCCCGAACGGGGTCGAAGTCTGTTTGCCGCAACTCCTGGTCCCAGCGCTGATCAGCCTCACGGAGTGAGGGTCTCTCCCTGCGACGTTTACACTCGCCGGGATGACAGCTTCCGACGAGACGGATGAAAGCCACCAACGCAGGTCACGTGCCGGACATCGGCTCGCACAGCGAAGGGGAGGGGAGACTCCTTCTCTGTCCACACCGCGAGCTGGCCCGGGGCACTGGCGAGGGGACAGTGTCTTCTCTGAGGAGTGGCCCGACCGGGTCTGATCAGCATGCCAGGCAGGGCCCGCGCAGCGGAGGTGGTCAGGGTGGCATCGCTGGGGATTCGGCCCCTTCCTTCTCCAGGGCCAGCTGTGGCATGGGCCAGGCAGGTCCCGGGCTGCGTGGGTCCTACCTGGAGCATGTCACCGGCAACATCGAGCCCGTCTCCCCCACTAAGAGATGAGAAGACTCTCGCACATGCCCCTCAGACGCCTGTGTGGGGACTCGCACGAGAGCTCACATGGTCGCCGCGTGCGCTGCGGACTTCGGCGTCATGCTCATGCGGTTCCGAAGAGGCCACGCTCAAGCTGTTGGACTTTAGGACATCATACGTCTTCTGAGTTCCCGCGAGTGCTCCCCAAATATGGGTCGGCCACCGGCCGGGCACTCGCCCGTGCCTCCCAGCGAGCGTGCCGCGGCCCCGTCACTGTGGGCGCTGAGGAGCAGTCTGCAGACACATCGCGTGTCCGAGCACCCATGGGAGCTGGGTCTGCGGAGACCCGGAGAACTGTGCTTGTCCCTCCCGTTACTGGGGGCTGTGACGGGCTGATCCGTGTCTGTCTTGGGCTAACGGTAACAGCACGTTGAGCTGAACTGCCATTCCTGGGTCAAATGGTCTCTCTCTGTGAATTCGCCAGTAAACACAGCCCCTCGGAATCACGCCTACGCTTTTACGGTCTCCCTGTCGGAGAGGGTCCCATCACCACGCTTGACAGACCTTTCTTTGGGGGGCCTCTTTTTAATTTTGGTTTTTACGCTATCATGGGAGACCATAAGCAATAAATTTAGCCCAAAGCATCCTCGATATTAACCGATCCTGTAGCAGCGCTCCGGGACCTGCCAGGCACAAACCCTTCAAGGAATCTGTGCAGGATTAGAAATGATACTCGCCGTGGGACGCAGGGTTAGGGCTGAGATGCGGCTGTGTACCCTGCCGTCGGAGTTACAATGTGGCTGAGTGTCATTTAGCCGGAATGCCGCCCTCTGCAGGATTTGGGGGCAGGACCGACTATTTGTCTTTGAGAAACTCGTTGACCGGCAGACGAGGCATCGGCTGCCTGTGTGTGGGGTGCGAGGTGTGGGGCACCCACCGCTGACGCAGTTCCCCGTGGGGCCGTGCGAGCTCAGAGGTGCTCAAACCCAGATCCGGCCTCGGGGTCTTCTTAGAAAACACGGGGGGAGCTGTGGAACGGGAGGGGGGAATTCGATGGCTCCCAGCAGGGCTCTACGGGGGCCTCGGCTCAGGCCCCTTCCGTGGCACGGACGCGTGGGGACGGCTGTTGGTTTTCTCCTTCGGTCAGGGCCAGGCCTTTTGCAGCCCGAGCTCCCACGACTGAGCTGCTGCTGAGGTCCGCCGGCTGGACACCCCGTTTGCAGAAGCTGCTTCTCATTATGTCAGCCACTGAGGACACTTACGGGCAAGCGATTGTTTTCAAACGAAAACTGAAATTGGAGAGACGTCCCGGGCTAACGGGGGAAGGTTTGTCTTTTCAATTTTGTGTTAATAAAGCTATTTGGAGTTCTTGGGACATGAAGGATAAAATCAATGACGTCTTAAGACCCTTATGATGCTGTAGTAATTATCGCTAATCTTGGATCGATGCTCCCATCTGGCGCAGTCACTTCTTTACAAGAATTAACTCAAATCTGCAGTAGAACACTGCAGCCTCTGCCACAAAACCGATAAGAATCCAATTTCAGTTAGGAGGAACTCTCGATTCCAAAGTTTTTCTTTTTCCTCTTTTTAAAATCTCCTTGCTTTGTTCCGTCTGCGTGTGTGTGCTGCTGGGGCTGAGCAGGGGTCTTTAGCAGCACCGAAAGTACTGGTGCACACTAGGCCGCGTGCGGCTTCAGCATACAGCACGCGGCTGTTCACGGGAATGGCTTCTAGCAAGTCGGCAAGCGCTCGCCCAATGCCTGCCGTGTGCTGGGCTCTGCTTTCGTGCTCGGGATAGGCAGTGACCGACACCGGGAGCTGCTCCCTTGTGTCCGGGAGGCAGAATGTCTGTGTGCATGTGTGTGCACGCGTGTGCTCGCATGTGTGCACGCGTAGTCAGTCCTTTGGAGCGCATGAGGCAGGGGCGCTGGAGCTGGGACGGGCACCGCGCTGCGTGACGGGCCTGTGGGCGAAGGCCCGAAAGGACCGAGGGACGGCCGTGACGAGCTGATGGCTCACCTGGAAGGGAGGGTCCTGGCCTCTGCGCGCCGCGTGGCCCGTGCGCCTACACGAGCCATCTCCTCCTCAGATCGGGGTGAGGGGGGTGTCGCCACGTCCATTTCATGGACGAGGAACCTGAGAGCGGACGCCGAGGGCTGGGGTTTACGTGCGAGCGTGCGCCACCGCGGGGCACGTGCTTCGTCCTCTCAGTTGCTTCTCTAGGTGGCTGACGACGCGGGCCGCAGGGTGGAGGCTGGCGCCTGGCGTCCAGGAAACGCAGAGCAGGACGCCGTCCGTGTCCTTCTGTGTTTCCAGGGAGACCACGTAGGTCGGGCACTGCGCTCACTGTGCCGGGCAAACAGCCCTCGGCCGCGTCCCACCCAGCTTCACAGAGCCTTTCACACAGCGGGCGCTCGGCAGAGACCCACCAGGTAGAAGGGGCCCCGCCGAGCTGACGACTGTGACCTTCACCCGACAGTCCATCGGGACGTTTACCAGCCGAGGAGCCTGCCTTGACCTCGGGCTGCGAGAAACCGTTGGTCAACAACGCGGATAACTGAGGACGCTCTGTAAATGCGCTCGGTGATGGGGCTCGCTGTCCCGTGATCTGCGTGCGTCCCAGATGACGCGGCCTCACCGTGCCGGTCACTGTGGAATCTTGGTGCTGATCAGGTGGCCGGCTTCTCCATCGCCATTCGGGGTCCCCGTCCGGGCCTTTGGTTGCTTCTGCTGTCCGGGTGTGGTTTCTAAGCCGGTGGCGTGCTCACTTTGACAGCACATATACAAACCCACACGGACACACAACTAGTGTTTGACAAAGGAGCCGAGAATACACAGTGGAAAAAGCCTCTTTGTAAATGGTGGTGGGAAAACCGGACAGCCACACGCAGAACGAAGCTGGACTCCTGACACCACACGCAAACGTTAACCCAAAATAGATCCCGGACTTGGAATTCAGACCCGAGACAGCAAAACACACAGGAGGAAACGCAGGCACTGAACGTGCGCACCTTGGTCTCGGAGACAAGGGCAGTAGAAGCAGAAAGAAACGAACGGGACCACGTCAAACTAAACCGCTTCTGCACGGCCAAAGAAACCGTCCGCAGAACAGAGAGGCCGCCCTCCGAGAGGAGACGGTGTTCGCCACCTCACCTCTGATCAAACGTCCGGAGCAGCTGAAGAACACGCAGGTCACAGCGAGCGAGAGCCTCTCCTCGCAAGGCGGCCACCCGGGGTGTGACGGGGCCGTGGCGCCGGCCGCTGGCGTGATTTTGGGGCAGCCCTGACTTGGGAGCACTGCGACCTCATGACACCCCGACGTAGTGTCTGGGAGCTTGTGACTGTGGCGGGAGGGCCGGGCGGGTGACCCGCCGGCCGAGGGACTGTGGGGCCCGTCACGCTAATGCCGAGAAAGCGAAGCTCCTCACGCTTCAGCATGAAGCGTGAGGATTTGAACTTAAAAGCCTGCAACTCTGGGAGCGCCTTTGGTGTCCTGCCAACTCTCTCTGGCTCCCTCTCACTGTTCTGCCCTCAATTATGGCCCTTTTTAAATTCCATTACGGCTAGTTGAGTTAGACATTCAAAAATTTTTTGAATGAGATGGTGTGTGAACGAGCTAGCCAAAATGCGAGTCTATAAAACCGGGTCCGCTGTGGCCCTCAGCGAGCTCCGCCGAACACTCAGCGGGATGGGCTTCTTTGCTTTTGGGGCGACAGTCTGGGGCTCGGCCTGTCGTGCATCCGGGTTTCGGGGTAATGGTCACTAGTCCCCGATTGCTTTTCAATGTTTTAAATAAATCAGCTTGGAATTTCAGTGTCTCTCACTGACCGCGTGACAACGACATTGACCGCGTGATTTTTTTAATGCCCATTATCTGGAACGTATTTCCCGTCTAGCTCTCGCCCCTCGGCAGAATGCCGATCCACTCTGGACCACACTTACTGATGGCTTCCTGTGTCCGGAGCCGTCCGGCGAGGTCGCCCCCAGCCACATGTGGCTGTTCAGTGCTGGATGTGGGGCGGCGAGACTTCTGAATTTTAAATGTTATTATTTAAGTACAGCATAGAGAATATAGTCACTAATAACAACTCTGCATGACGTCAGGTGGGTGTTAGTCTTACTGGTGATCACGTCTTAGGTTGCATATGCGTAACTGCTACGTCCTACCCCTGAGACTAATATAATACCGTATGTCAATTGCAGTTGAAAAATAAAATTTAAAAAATGGTGGTTAAATTTTGTTGTTTAATTCTGATTATACCCGAGGTGCACGTGTGGCTGACGGCCGCCGCGGGCCCCCGGAGCGACGCCTGTCGGCACCACCGAGGGGCTTGCGTCACAGGGCACTGGACCAGAAACGCTGTACGGAGAGGTGCTTACACCTCGCCAAGTGCACAGAGGTTGTGAGGGTTGGCGGGGCTGCAGGGAGCCGGGAGCCCGCCGAGCCCGCCGAGCCCGAAGCAGAGCGCCGGAGTGGGGGCGGCATCGGGGACCGAGGGTGACCCCGGTCACAGCACAAGAGCAGGACAGAGAGGGGGCAAAGGGGAACAGGTGGGGGCCAGGCTGCCGACGGGGAGGGGAGGCTTCGTGCTGAAGCTCGAGATGGGTCTACGGCCACGTTCGAACTACATTTTAGCCGGAGGATTTTGAAAAAAATCAAACAAACAGAAAAACAGTGACAGCTTCGTAGAAAAGAAGACACGGCTGAAAACTGCCATGGGCAGAAGCGCCCCAGTTGTGGCCTCAGGAGGCATGAGGGGCCCAGAGGCAGCAGCGACAAGGGGACGAGTCGCCCAACCCACTGACCACGGGCGGGCGGCCAGGCGAGCGCAGTGCCGGCCAGCTTCAGGAGGAAGCGCCATCTGCGTGGCTGCCGCCGGGACCGGCTCTGTCCCCACGCCCAGCTGTCCTCACTTGCTGGCTGGTTCTCTGGGGAGAACTCCTGTCACAGAACAGAAAGGACGCCCTCCCAAGGCCACCACACAGCCCGGACACAAGGACACAGCCCCTGCTGCCCAGGCAGCCTGAGGCGGTGACGAGGCCCCTCGCCACGTGGGACAGACCCTCCCGGCCGCCCCGAGCGTCTGCCCGCCCGCAGCCGGTGTCACTCAGTGGCCCGGGGGGAAGGTAGCCTGAGACCCCAGAACCCCTCATCCGAGCCCCAGGAGGATCAGGAGCCGCCAGCACTGGGTAGCCCGGCGCTCTCGTGTGCGGGTGTCCGTGTGACGTCCCAGGGAGGAGGCGTGACGCTGCCCTCATGCTGCATGCTCACTGTTCTCTCTGCCCAGCACTGAACGTACAACCGGTGACACCCCCAAGCCCCAGGCCCACACCTGTGGGTCGGGGATCCAAACCAGCCCAGATCTGGGAACAGAGCCACCTGTGTGGCCCCCCGGCCCTGACCCTTCCTGCCTGAGGTTTGTTTTGGGTGGGGGGGTCACACGCTACGTTGGGTTGGGGGGCCCAGGGGCCTGCAAGCGGCCCCGGACCAGCGCCGAGGCGCGCAGTCTCTGAACCCCGCAGGCTCCCCAGAAGGACTGGGTCCAGAGCCCTCCACGGCGTCTGGCAGGAGCACATGGCCTCTTCCGGCTGCCATCCTTCCCTTCCCAGCCCCCCGTCACCCAGAGGAGCCGCCTGCGCTCCAGCCCTTGCCGGAGAGGCTGCCCCTGCCTCAGGGTGGCCGGGGGAGCCCTGCGACCAACAGCGCATTTCACGGCCAGCGGCCCAGCAGAGGCGGCTTCTCCCGCCTTCCGCCCGCTCCTGTTTCTCCTGTGGGGCTCAGCTGCAGACGCAGCCCCTGGCCCTGGCTCACGTCCCTGACACGACCCCTCCGCGTGAGTGTCAGCTCCTTTACCTGAGTCGGCCGCCCCACGCCTGAGGAAAGGAAGCTCGGCCTCGCTTTCCACGGGGACATCACCCCGCTTCGCACGGGGCCCAGAGCAGAACCCCCTTTTGAATGGGGCCGCACACGAGCAGCGTGTGAAGTGCAGCTGTCACGTGACCGACCCTCTGCACACTCCCCACGGTGGTTCCACAGGAATGAGGACACACGAGATCACGCGGCAGAGTGACCCCGGGAGGATCACGGGACGGCCACCAACGCCGCACGGGGGCATCCGCTACGGCCGCACGGCGGGCTCGGCCACGGTGACGGACGGGACGTGCGCCGGGCAGAGGGTCTGTGATTCGGCCCCGCACACGCTCCGTGTCAGGGCTTGCGGTTCGCCTCCAGCAGCGGGAAAGAGCAGCCACGTCCTCACGCAGGCCGGTGAGTTTCCCGGTCTCGCCCCCGCTCGCTGTGCCCAGCGAGGTTCACGCCTCTGAGGCCGGCCGCCGGCCTCCCTGCCCGCCGGAGGGGCCGTTTCCATCAGGAAATTTCAGATTCAAAGTTGGAGGCAGGTGCGCCGAGTGAGAGAGAGAGAACGTCGCTCAGACGCTGGCCCCGGAAGTCGCCCGGGCTTCCTGTTACCCTTTGTTGGAAAACGGTGGCATTTGCTGAATGCCGAATTGGACAGGAAAGGATTCTAATTTCTTTTTATCCTTCAGATCGTTTAAGCAAATTCATATCAACAAGCAAATTTTACTTGTCCTTCTTCATAATTCTCACGACAAGCCGAGCGAGGCCGAGAAGCCCGGGCACGCTGAGATTCTCTCTGGGGAGGAGCGGCCGTGGGACACGTGCTCAGGGGCACGCGCCCCTAGGGGTCACGTGGGGTGAGTCTGCTCCCCCCGGGAGCGGGAAGGGAGCGAGGCCTGCCTGCATTTTTCGTGTATTGGGGGTTAAGTTTTGGTGTTTATGATTTTCTTTTCTTATTTCCCTGGTTTGCTTACCAACTGAATTTGCTTACACCATACGCCACTTGGGGTTCTAATTAGCAATTCTGCCGAGATGCCTGCACACAACCTGCCAGGGTAGCATGGATGCTGGGCCCAGCCGCCGACACAGCATGGTGAGAACAGCTCTCACCGGGCACCAGGAGGCTGCCTCCTGCTGTTACTGGGCGCCCCGAAATTACTTACTCTCATTAGGTCTCTGCTTCCTCATCTGAATAACCAGATACGGGCTCTCCCCACAGCTGTGGGCCCCGCATGGGGGGTGAGCCTGTCACACAGCAAGTGCTCACTAAATGTTTCTCTAGTGGATAAAAGACGGCACAGTTCACATCTCTTCCACCCTTAGCTCACTAAGAAATAGACTTTCATAGTGGAAGTAAACTCAATTCAAGGATAAGACAATGGATGAAACAAGGCAGGCAATATTTAGTATAAGCATAGTGGACCAACCCATGAAAAGACATTCTAGCAATGAAAGCCATAGACACAGGATTCTGCCCATCAAATCAGAAGATACCATGCTGACTCAGTGATTTTGGAACCTTCATTACCCTTAAATAGAATCAGTGATTCAAAAAGATGAACTCACAAAGCTGGGTGTTTATCTGCTACCCAATTTTGCCATGATTCTTACTCCAAACCACCACTGTTGCAACAAAACCATACAGAAAAACACCACAGAGGAGGGGCAAGGTGGTAGGTCAGGTAAAAGCGGGGTTCACTTCCTCTCATGACTGCATTAAAATTACAAACAAATTATAAAACAACTTGGGGAACCACCTGGAGTCGAGCTGATCATAACACACACATCTAGAGATATAAAGAAAAAGCCACATCGAGTAAGGTAGGAGGGCGGAGACACGAGCGGGCTGGTCCGGCACCGGCGTGACAGTGGAACACCAGGAGGCTCCTTCCGAGGGGACGAGGGGCCTAGCCCAACACAGGGGCTCCCTAGCCCAGGGCTCAAGTCCCAGGAAGAGGAATTCCCACAGAATACGACTGTAAAATCCAGTGGGAATTCTGGGCTGTCCCAGACGTCCCCCTGAAGGGACCACATACAGACCCTGGGCACCGGCGGAGGGTCAGCGGCTTGGGAAGCGCCAGAGACACAGGGGGAGGGCCTGAGCACTGAGGTGAGAGCTGGAGGGACCACTGCCGTGGCTCCTTCGTCAGCCCCCTCCAAGCAGCCCGCAGGTGGGCGCCATCACGCCTTGTTGAGTCTATCCTCCCGCCACCCCCCTGCCTCCCCGCCCACGGCAACTCTGAAGCTACATTGGCTGGTGAGATCAGCTGCCCCACCCCACGTCTCCCTGAGACCCCACCCCACCCAGCCCATAAACTGCCCAGGGCCGGCAGTTCCCAACCAGCCAGCCAGTCATACCCTGTGCTTTCCCTGGGCCACGAATTAGCAAACAACAGTTCTAGGTCGTGTGGCCGGCACGCGGCCCATGCGTCTCGGGAGAGACTTTTGGTGGCAGGCCACGGCCCCGCCCTGGGCTACAGTATTTCTTAGACAGACCTTGGATGTCAGCAGGCCCCAGATGGGCAGCGGCTGGCCTTGCTGCGCTCTGAGACTTTTACAGGAAGCCGCAGATTCGGCACCGGCACAGCACCTGGCCCTGCACCTGGCCCTGCACCTGGCCCTGCACCTGGCCAGGTGAAATCTGCTCATTTTACCCTAGCAACTCCCCAGGTCTCCATCCCACCCGATTCACGCACCACCAAAGGCTTCCAGCTGTGGAGTCTTAGGGGAAGCCGGCAGGTGGCCCCAGGTCTGGTGGTGCCCTGGTCTTTTTGCTGACCCTCCCCAGACCCAGTACTGGGGGTAACTGGCCTCAGCTCGCAGCGTGGTCTGCCCCACGTGCCACCAGGTCCAGCACAGGCAGTGACCATCCATGGATCGCTCTGTAGCTCCCACCAGGTAGCCCTGAGCAAGGGCAGTGGCTGGCCTTGGCTTATACCGAACCCCTCTCGAGTAGCCCCAGAACCAACACACCTGGAGGCTGGTGTCAGACCACAGCAGAGCACCACCTGACTAGCCCCGCAAGCGGCACCCCCAAAGGGTGGTCTTAACAGGTGCACGAGCCTGCTGGGGTGAACACCACTCCACGGGCCAGCCCCCACGCAGCAACTCATACCCTGTGGGCACGGCCAGTCCCTACAGTCAGCCAGCCTGGGAGTCAGCCCCATGCAGCAGTCAAGGCTCAGCTACAACGGAACACACACACACGCGCGCGCGCACACACACACACACACGCACGCACATGCACACGTGCACACACGCACGCGCGCACACACGCACACATGCACACGCAAACACACATACATACACACACGCACACACGCGACACGGCCGCATACACACACGCACGCACACACACAAACATTACACACGCATACACGTGCACACACACGGCCACACACGCATATGCACACGTGCACACACGCACACGCGCACACACACGCACACACGTGCACACACACGCACACACACGTGCACACGCACACGCGCGTGCGCACACAGAGCAGGCCCAGAGCCCCGGCACAGGTGATCCGGGAGACTGCACCACTGGACAACGCGGGACACCTACTGCGTGAGGCCACCCGGCCAGGGCCGGGAGACATAACAGATCTTTCTATTACACAGGAACGAACAGAGACAGGCAACTAAAACGAGAAGACAAAGAAACATGCCACCGATGAAACGAGAGGAGAAAAACTCCAGGAAAAACGCCGAACGAGACGGAGGCCAGCAGCCTGCCGGAGACAGAGTCCCAAACGCCCAGCGGGGAACGAGCTCAGGGAAGACGTCAACGGAGACGGTGAGCATTAAAAGGGTGCAGGACCCACCGAGAGGAGCCAGGCGGAAATGAAGATTATGCTAGAAGGAATAAACAGGAGATTAGGTGAAGCCCCCGCCCCCGACAGAGCCCTTACGGCGGGGAGTCGGGGGGGACGCTTCGGGGCGCTGACCATGCCTGGTCGCGGAGTCCTATCTGCTGGGCACTGTGGCTGGCTGGGCCAGGGCCCTGGCTCTCGGAGGCGTGGCCCACGGGCTGTCACTCACTCCCATCTCCCAGCTGCCTGGCACCCACTCTGCCGACCCCCGACGTCGACTGGCCCGCAGGGTGCCGCAGCCTCCCCCGTCTTCAGGCGGCTCTGACCGCCACGCGCTCTCCCACGTTCGGGTCGCTCCGTCCTGGGAGAGGCAGCCAAGCGCGTCTGGCGGACTGGTCCCCTGTGCCCGTCTGACCCCACAGCCGCAGAGGGGCTGGGGCAGGTCGGCCTGGGGCGCAGGGCCACCGGGCACCGAGCGGCAGCCCTGGCCGTCAGGACAGCGGGCGCCGATTCGTCAGGACACTCATACCCCCCGCCCCCTGGGTGGCAGAGGAGCCTGTTCCTTCCTGCCCTGTGAAACGGGGGGCAGAAGGCACCAGTGGTGGCGGACGCCCCCCGAGGATCGGCCTGATGCGGGGCTGATGGAGGAGTTTGGCGATGCCTCTGGCCGAGCGTCGCGGGCTCTGGCTTGAGCTGTGCTGCTTCCTCGGATTAAATGCGCCTCGTCCTCGGAGGTGTCCTGGCACTTTACGGCTTCTGCAAATGACTGCCTCCGCGCCGCCAAGTAATTCCACCCTGTCATATTTATCTTTGGAAATCGTAACAAACGACGGTGATTTATAACGTCAGACTCAGCTCCCGCATTTCTCCCTAGACGGCCATGTCGCTGATGGCAAGGTTCTAGACCGTCCATTTGTTCTGCGTGGAAGGGACAGTGATGTGTTTCATCACCTGGCGTGGCACTTGCTTTCCCTTTGAGAGGAGCCTGTCAGCGTGACTCGGCTGTCACCACGCCTCGCTCAGGGTCCCTAGGAGTGCCAGGCCCCCTCGCCTGCAGCCTCCTAACGAGGTGTGACCCCTCCCGGCTGGATAGGTGGCTGGGTCCCCTTGTCTCCAACCCCGTCCCTACCAGGCCCAAGTCCAGCCCGGTCTGTCACGGTGGGAGGACAGCGTGGGACGGCAGCTGCAGGACCAGGCGGGGACACGGCCGTCCCTCCCCCGTCTGTCTCCTAATGTGAACGGAGGCAGCGGTCAGGGTCCTCGGTTCCCCAGACGGCGGCGCGTCCGGCCTTCCCCAGCAGAAGGGCGATGGAGAGAAACGGCCACAGCAGCCGGACCCTTGGGGCCTGAGAGATGCGTGGGGCTGGCTCGAACGGCACGCTGCGGGCCGAAGTGTGTCCCTAAACTCACACGTCGGGGCCCAAACCCCCGATGAGATGCTGTGAGGATGGGGGCCCGTGCGAGGCCATCAGGGCTGGTGCGCTCTCGGGGCGGGGCCCCAGGATGGGCCAGCGCCCGTGCGAGAAGGGACGGCAGAGCTGTCTCCCCGCCAGGCGACCACACGGCAGGAAGGCGCCGTCTGCCTGCAGGCCAGGGGGAGAGGCGTCGCTAGAGCCGCCGATGATGCCCCCTGCATCGACCTCAGACCCCCGACCTCAGACCCCTGACCTGCGACCCCCGACCTCAGACCCTGACCTCAGACCCCCCGCCTCCAGAAAGGCGAGAAGCGTCTGCTTCTTAAGCCCCAGCGGCCTGTTGGCTTCGGCAGCCGAGCTGCCCCCAGCTTGACATTGTCCGGCAAAGCTCAGGCTGTCGCGCCCTCTGCCACCTGGGGTCAGTCCGCATCAGCTGGCGGAACCTACTGGAAATGCAGCCTGCCAATGGCAGCTTGGGTCTCACCTCCCGGACAGCCCCCAGCCCCGCTGCGCTGGCCACGGCTGCTCCACGCAGCTCCCGCGCTTCACGAACACCGGGAATCGTGAGGACCAGGACGCGGACGTCGCGGACCCGGCAACACGATCCTTTCCCTTAAATCATTCGGAGCAAAATGAGGTCCATGCGGTTCTTTCTCTACTTGGAAGAGCTTCAGAACTGCCCACGGCAGCTACGGTGACGGCAAGTCAGCCGAGCCGCGCCATCTCGACACTCGACCCATGTAGGTGACGCACGGAGGCACGGAAATGTCACCGCAGCCACGGGACCGTCCCCGAAGGAAACTGGCATTACGGAGCAAAACGGTATGGCCCATTGTGCCACGGGCATCTGCCTCCGGGACCTTTCCTGGCCTCCGTTTTGTGGCTGTCAGCAGCGGAAGTGACGCGTGTCTCAGACGGAGTGGCCGAGGCCGGCTTGTTCCGGAACAGGGCGAGACGCCGAAGCCGTTTCGGACACAGACCAGACAAGCCCCTGTCACTCACGCCTGCACGTGTTCGAGTTCCGTGCCGGACACAGATCCACAGGCAGACGAGCTCCCGAGGGCTGGGGGGGCCTCGATGGGTAAACGGCAGTGGGGGCGTGGGTCAGAGCTCACCCCCAGAGGCACCCGGCCAGCTGGACACTGGGGCTGTGCTCCTGGCTTGACCACAGAGGTAGGGACGGGGGCGGGGCCCTCATGGAGAAACCAGCCATGACGTCTGTGGGCAGACCTCGGCGTCCAGGCTGTCGGTTCTGGCCGCGGCCACGTGCGGGGGCGTGTTGTCCGGGGGGCCTGCTCGGCCCCGCCCAGCACGAAAGCCAGCGCAGACCTTTGCTCTCTGAGGCCAACATTCCTTCCACGAAGTCACAGCAAAGGTGACAACATTAGGACACGTCCTCGTGGCGTGCCTGGGGTTCACAGTCCGGCTCTGCGAGGCAGCTCTGGGACCTGAGCACGGCTGAGGTGTCCTGAACTCGGTCCTTTTAAAATTAGTTTGGTCCTGCAGTGCCATGCTCACACGTGTGTTTGGGGAGCGGGCCCTGCCCATGTCGTCCCGCTCACTGACCATCGTGGGGCCTCCCCTGGGCGCTGGCCTCGTGGCGGACGCGTCGCAGCTGCCCGTGCTGCGTGGCAGTGGGCCGGAGGGTACAAGGCCGGCGGCCTGGCAGCCCAAGAGCCGGGCCTGCCACGTCTCCAGGACCTGCCTTTGTCTCACCGAGAGGTTTCGGGTGACGCTCCCGTCCGCCCGCTCTGCCTGTACGTGCAGGGGCCGTCCCCGGTGCAGGTTAACGCCGCTGGTGGGAAGCGTCAACGAGCTGCATGTGACAAGAAGCACCATTGCAATGGAACCACACGCCGTAAGACACGTCGGCGGAGCCACCGCGTCAGGCACGACTGGACTCGCGGGCGGCTCCGCCCGGCGTGGTGTCCAACGCTCGGGGGTGAAGCTTCGGGACGGTGGCAACGACGGCGAGAAAGTGACCCGCAGAGTTTCTGTCCTCTGAGCCGGTTTGGAAGCAGTGGTTTTTTATTTTTTATTTTTTGGTGGCTGACAATCGAACAGAAAACAGTGACCGAGTCGCACCGTTTCGCCCGGGGGGCAGGCTGGGGCGCGGCGGGCGGTGGCAGCTCCAGCGTTTTCTTTCTGGCTTAAAGCTGAGACCCAGGCCCGGGCCCCGTCCCGGCGGCGGTGAGGGAGGGAAGCCGGGTCGTCCTTCTGTCCCTCCTGCCTGGCGGCCCGTGTTTTCGGTCCCTGGAGGGTCCTTGTTTGGGACGTGTGCCTGGGAGTAACGCGGGACTCAAAGAGCTCTCAGCGGCCACTGAGGTCAGAAACGCGACACACACGAGGTCTCCTTCTGCCTCTGGGGAGCCTGGGGAGGGAAGGACCCGTCGCCGGCTGGCCCGCCGCCTTCTGAGCGACTCCGGCATGATGGGACGCTCCTTGGGGGGGGTCTTAGCGGAAATGTCCCCGACGGGAAGATGGTTTAAATCTGCTGTCAGAGCCCTGCGGTGAGCATGCTGTCCCCCGGGTCATCAGCTTTAAACCCGGAGTTTGGTCGCTGCTCTGTTGCAGCCCTGGTGACGTTGGGAGAGGCGAGGCCCACACCCTGCGGGGAACCAGGGTGGACGGGACCCCAGGACGACGGTCCCTCTTGTCTTGGGACCCCCATCGTGGAGGGTGGTGGCACCGGGAGGCAGAACGATGCGAGTCGGACGTGGACCCTGGACCACGCAGCCCGGGGCCTCCGGTTTTCCTGTCTGCCCGTCCTTGAGGAGGCTCGTCGGGCCTCCGGACGCAGAGAGAATGACCCTGGGACGACATCCTTGAGGCGGAGCCGCAGAGCGAGCCCACTGTGCACCGTCGCAGCCGCTCTGCGGGGAACGGAGTTCTCAATAGCTCGCTGCTCCTTTTAACAGCGCTCGCAGACAAAAGAGCCTGTCATCTAGGGTCCCATTTTTGATCACTCACTGCATCTAAAAAGCAATCAATTAAAATGCTCCCGAACCTCTCAAACATAATTGAAGGACAATTGAGACACCCCAGCAGCACGCAGACCAGGCCGTCTGTCCCTCGGGCCTTCCTGGCTCGCACCGACCTCTGCAGACAAGCCGGTGTCACGCTGAGAAATGTCGCACCAGGAGATGAATCGTCACCAACCTCGTTCTCCAATGGATGGAGGGAGGCTCTGAAGTAAAAGTGCCTCTGACGAGCGACGTGGAGGAACCATCTGTGACGGGCTCTTCTGAGCCGCCGGAACCTGCGGTCACCGTTCGTCCTTCGTAAGGACGGGTGCCGGGCGACATATGAGTGCAGCTACGGACAAGTGTCACACTAACGGCCAAAACCTCAAGTTGTCCCTTTCACTCAGCCCTTAAGGACGTCTCTCTTGAAAGATGGGCTTCGCAGTGTCCTCGTGCGAGGAGCCATGAGCAGCTGGGGGCTGCGGTCGACGGGGCGTGGGGTACATGACCCCAGGGGCTCGAGCTCCAGGCCGCGGTGAGACGTGGCAGGCCGGGGACCTCCCACACAGGCCTTGCATGACCTCGGAGCTGGCGTGCGGTGTGGCTGGAGTGCTGCCTGCCATCGGGGCAGGTGACGCCGGGCCGGACACGCACACGCTTGAGCCACTCTGACGCCCGTGCGTCAGCCCAACCCTGAAGGCCACTGGCCACGTTCCGGGGAGGCCCGGGCCGCGTGGAAGTGTCTGGCCGAGGGCTCGGCCTCAGCCTTGGCCATGAGAGACGGCCCTGAGCCAGCACCGGCTCCAGGCCCCTCGCCCACGCCCACCAGGAAGCCCTCGCCCCGGAAACCCCAGGCCCCACGGCCCCCTGCATCTAGCCGTGTGCTCACACGCCATCTGCTCGGACGGGTCTCCGTGAGGGCCCGTCTGAGAGCCCCGGACCTCGCCCAGGCCGGAGACTTCCTGCATCGCACTCGAATTTTCTTCGCAGCCATCGTCACCTCCCGGTGTGTTATACACTCACCACCCGCCTCAGCCACCGAAATTCAGAGCCCCCGAGAGCCGGCACCCCGTCTGCCCACGCCCCGCCTCCAAGCCCGGCCCGTGGTGTGGGGCGCGTGTTTTGCTGTGCGGCGGTGCGTCTGAGGGCTGGGCGGAGCGAGGCGCGCCCCGGACAGCACACCCGCCCGAGACCTCGCCGGGGCCACCGCACGCGGGGCGTTGAGACGCCGATGGGAGACTGAGTCCCGAGAGGCGCCCGGAGCCACCAGCCAAGCCCGCGCGCCTCACCGGCCGCCCTCGGAGCGCGGCTGACACGCGGCGCATTCTCGCCGCACAGCAGCGACCAGCAGGGCCACGGGAGCCGGGAGCCAGGAGCCGACGGCAGGGCCACGGCCTCGGCGGTGCCGGCGGCCCAGGTGCACCCGTGTCCCAGACTCGGTGTCGTACACAGCAGATGTGCACAGCGTTATGTGTCAATGACACCTCAGCGAGGTGGTTGGAAAATTAAGATGCTGCGCTAGAGACGCGGGCTGTAGCTCCTCAGTCTTGGGCACACTTGTGGCTGAAGCAGTGCCCGATCGTGCACCGAGACGCCTTCTCCTGAAATGCCAGTGGCACGGTGAGGTCACACGTTTCTTAGGACTCTCCGGG
>NW_024344378.1:721348-813105 GCF_902729225.1 Pteropus medius
CTTCTCCTGAAATGCCAGTGGCACGGTGAGGTCACACGTTTCTTAGGACTCTCCGGGGGGCTGGGACCGTGTGTGGGGGGGGCGAGGCGAGGTCACCGGGTGGGGGTGTGTGGGCCCCAGAGAACGGGAGACGCTGTGTCCACTGCTGGCCTGTCACAGGACGTGCGTTCCCGCTGGGTATGTGACAAGTGCGCTTAGTGAAACTGTCCGTAACGCGGGAACATAAACGCTGAACAAGAATTCTTGTCGGGTTTTGACGGAAGGAGGGCGGGAGAGCCCCGAGGTCAGGGCTGGCAGAGGACGGGGCCAAGGACTTCAGCCGCGGGCGGCTGCGGCCCGTCTGCCCTGGCCGACTGCACGGGACTTTGGAAAATTTACAGCAGTTCACAGGATTCTCTCGAGCTTTGACAGATCTTTTTATCTCAAGGCAGGAAATAAGTCATGGGCCCAAGAAAGAAAGAGAGACAGAGACAGAGACAGACGTAGAGAGGCCCAGAAAGTCACCATCGCAGTAGCAGACCTGACCAGGCTGCTGGACAGGACGCCTCGCTGGCCTGGGAGGGCCCGTGAGCCTGTCCCAGCCCGTGCACGATGGCCGGGAGGGTGGGAAGATGGCCCGCTCCAGCCCTGCCCCAGCGCTGCTGAGTCCCACGGAAACCGCCCTTCAACCGGGCGGCAGGAGCGGGCGGAGCGCGAGGGAGGAGCGGGGGAGGGAGGTGCTCGGGCGCCACCCTCCCCCCCCGGGGGCGCCCGCCCCTCGCCCGCCACCGCGCGGGTGACGAGTTGGCGCCTGGCCGCCCGAGGTGTTCCCCGGGCATTTCGTTTTTTTATTTTTCATTTTCGAGAATCGAAGCGCCTTACGTTTGAAAGAGCTCTGGAAAAGAAACGAGTCGCGCACACAGGTGATGCTGAGCCGCTGTCACCGTCCGGGCGCCCCGGGCTCTCGCGGAGGCGCGACCCCTCGGTCAGAGGGGACCCACGGCAGCTGCCACCAGGCCGGGCTTCGTTCTCGTCCTGAGGCGCCCCCTGAGGCGGCCTGTCCTGGACAAGAAGCAGGCAGCGAGGTCGTCCGGGCCCTCGACGGGCTTCGGGCGTGCCAGCCGGGGGGGGGCAGGACCTGTCTGTGCAGGGAGACGGGACGCCCAGCAGGACCTGACGGACAGCATGCCGACCTGCCATGTCCGCCAGAACCCTGGACAGGCGGCGTGGGCCGGAGGGCCAGGAGCGGTGGGCGGTGGGGTCGGGGACACGGGACTTCCCGTCTGGAGCGGGAGGAGGGCCTGCAGGCAGGGCGGGCGCAGAGTGCGGGGGGCCGGTCCCTCGGGCCTCACCGTCAGCGTGCAGACCTGTGTCCTCCCGAGGCCGTCCGTCCGTGTGTCTGCGTCCTCCAGTCAGACGGGATCGGGGACCACCCTAGGACCCCATTTTACCTCAGTCATCTCTTTAAAGACTCTCTCCACATACAGCCCTGTTCCGAGGTGCTGGGGGCCAGCGCTGCACACGTGGCTCCGGGGCGGGGGGACGCAGTCCGGCCCAGGACCGGCCACGTCACACGGCCAGAGGCGCAGGGCCTGGGCAGGCGGGTGCACAGGGGCGTGGCGGGGGCGTTTCTGGGGGTGCGATTCCGCTGGGACGAGGTCCGGGGCCTGCACTGACAGACGGGAAAACCGCCCACCCGAGAAGGCGCTGGGAGGCCACGTGTCCCACGACGGGGCGTCCGAAACCCCACCGTGAGCCACGAAGCGGCCTGGGCTTCGTGGGTGAACTAGGCTATGGACAGGACAGAAGGACTCAGTAGCGGCAAAGCCTTAACGAGTAGCGCCGGCTGGTTCTCCCCTCGTGGAGCCGCCTCCCTGGGCTTGGGTTTCGTGAGCAGAGCGACTGTGCAGTTTTTGTTTCTTTGAAGAAAGAAATCGAAGCTAATATATGCTCCCGGCTGCTCAAGAAACAGCTGTAGAGTAACGGCCAGGCCGCTTGGCTCATTAGAAGGTAGCGGTTTGACTCTGCGCTCTCACGGCTGATCGTGTCTGTGTGTGGGGGGGACATACGGCTCGGAGCCAGCTCACAGGTGGCACCCTGGGGCGAGGGCTCCACAGACGCGGAGCAGCGAGACGCGGAGCTTGGCGCCCTGCTGTGAGCGCTCCTGTCTGCTCCCCACGGCACAGACACTTGGGCTCGGGAAACGCACGGCTGCAGGCTCTGGACCTCGCAGGCCGCAGCCCCCCACCTACTTGGCCTCTCGCCTGGTGGAGTCGGGGGCCAGGGGATGGCCCGGGCATGGGAAGGTCAGCCATGCTTCCTGGGGTGCCGGGGGCCGGGGTGCCCAGGCCAGGACCTGGGGAAGGAGGAGCTGCAGGCGACACCCGCGCCTGCCTCCCGCCCTCGTCTGCTGCACCCCGCTCCCATTGGAGCACAGTGAGAGGCGCCCCGGGTGTCTCAGCACCCCGGGGAGCCCACCAGCTTTTCCTGCACCCCCTCACTCCTGCCACGCATCCCGGGGACTGTGCACGGTGGCTCTCGTCCTGTTTCCTGGATTGATCAAGCCTCCTCCGGCCGCCGGGAGCCTGGGCGGCTCTGGGAGTGCCTGGGGCGGGACTGTGCCGGGTGGTCCCCGGGGGTGCTCGCAGGTGCTGGGGACCATGTCCCCCTCCCGGACATGGACACCGAGAGCAGGTCTCAGGCTCTCAGTCGGGTGAGCACAGTGCCCAGCACGGGTGGGACGTGAGGTGTGGCAGCTGCGGTGCGGCCGGCCCCCTGAACATCACCTCCGTCGGTCCGGTGCCCCCCCCGGAGTTTACAAAGCTCCTCCCCAAATGGCAATTCGAGCAGCGAGTTAGCATGAAGGCTCCACGCCCTCGGCGAAAATGCCGGACCTATTTAAAATGAATGAACGTCACATAAACGACGGATAAGTTCGGTGTTCGCGGGTCCCAGGCCGGGCTCGCCCCATCCCGGCTCTGCGGGGCGGGGGACGTCACTGCCCTGAGTGGAAAAGGCCGAGCTCAGGAGGGCTGCCCCACCTTCTGCCAAGCGACGCCGACGGCGCGTGGCTCGCCCCGTCCCCACGGCGGAAACGCTGGTTACAGAGCATTACGTGGTGTTTTATCCCAATTTAAAACGGATATTTTAAAAACGTGTTTGACTAAAATTTAAACATTTTTCTTCGATCGAGAGGCACCGGTCGGGGTGTTTTTGAGTTGGGAGAGGTTAACACAGTTGCGTTCGTGATCGGTGGCTACTCTGAACCCCAGACGGCGAGGTCACCTTCACGGCGACGGGGAGGTGGGGCACCCGCGGCACGGTCAGCCCGGGCCCCGCGGGTTCTCAGTGGAGGGGCCGGTGGCTCCCAGGCCTGTGTTCAGCGTCTCTGTGCCCGGGAAGGGGGCTCCTCCGCTCCCCTGCCCACCCCCCCCGCTCGCCCTTGGCCCCGCGGTGCACCCCTCCTCCAGGAGCAGAGCGGGCACACTCCACGGTCCTCACCCCAGCACTGGTAGGACAGGTGACGCCCCTGCAGACTCCCGAGGCCCGGTGCCGGCAGGCGACACAGAGAAGCTGCGTTCGCCCTCCGCGGACCCGTGTCTGCCTGGGTTGGTCCCGCCACGCACTTATTTCTGCAGCTGATTCACAAAATTTCTGCTTTTCATTAAAGAAAGATGAAAATGGGGACATCATAGGATGCATACAACTCGAAGTTAATCGCCTCTTTGTTAGGAGCAGGGAAACGGGCGAGTCTCCGAGATACCGTCACCGAGCTGCAAAGCAGCACAACGTGACATGCAGTCGGCAAAGTGGATTGTTTTAAATTCGCGTTTAATACAGTCCTAGGCATCGAGGGGCCCCCAACTTCCCTGCAGCCGGGGTCATGACGGCGTCGCATTAAAGAAGCCCCGCACCTCACTTTCCACACAGAGCGGAAATGCGTCATGAAGAGTAAAAGCAAAAAAAAAATGTCCCCCCGGAGCCCGTCGGGTCAGATGTCCAGTTCACTGCATGAGGACAGTAGCAACCAGCTCGTTCCCCCGATGAGAGGGGGCTCTCGGCCCCAGCGGACGGCTCTAACCTTATTGCTGGCCAGTTCCTGTCCCGAGTCCTCTGCTACGCTGACTCTGACCCCCGAGTTCCCCAAACAGCCCTGCGCACCGTGTCCTGCCTGCGGCTCATGGACATTTCTTCCTGCAAGCTCCGAGCCTGCCCTGGCATCTGTGGCAGCCCCCTCCCCCGTGGAGACCCTCTCTGAGGATGCGGCCACGTGCGTACCCCTGTTCACAGCCCGTCTCCACCTGCAGGGGACTCACAGCCTGGAGGACGAGGCTGACGAGCCACCCGTCTGGGACAGAACCGTGTGTTCTCATCGTCTAAACCGGGTGCCCCGTTTTCAAAACAGCGACTGTATCTTGGTCCAGTGTCATCTCCTCATGGGTTATGTTTGAGGATGAAGAAATTTGCCTTTTTGTAAAAGAAGAATATACTTTTTTAGAACAGTTTAGGTACACGGCGGAGGGGAGAGGATGGTACAGACACGTCCCGTGGACCCTGTGTTAAAGCTGAGCTGACCTCCGCCGCCCAGCCCCGAGCCCTGGGCGCGGGGCCTGTGTCCTCGTGGCTGCCACACGCTGTGAGCGCCCTCCCCGCCCCGCCGCACATGCTGCGCCCCGGCCTTGGCCCCTTGGCAAGAACAGTGTGTGGGCCGAGCCCGTGCCAGCCCCCAGCATCGGCCTCCCCCTGGTGGCTGCTGGACCCCTCCCGTCATCGTGAGGCAGCCGTTGGTTGGGCTTCCACAGAAGTCACCAGAATGACAGCGGTGGCCCCACGCCTTGGATCACGACGGACCAAGCCTAGTCCCCTGGAGGCCGCATTTCAACATCGGATGCTCTGAAAACGTAGCCTCCCGGGAGGGGCGTGCGAGGTGCCGACCGCGAGGCGCGGCAGGGGCCACGTGCTGAGGGAGCGGTGGCATTCGGTGGCCCGCGCGGCCACCGCGTCTGGGGCTGGAGATGCTCAGACGAGCTGCGGGACAGTGACGAAGGGTCCACCCCGCGTCCTCCGGTGCCCCGGGCCTCGGTCGCCCCCGGAGCGGAGTGAGGCCTTCCTAACACTTCGGAGTGCGCTAAAAACGGGGAGGGCCCTGACCTCGCCGCTGGTCCCGGGGTCCCCTGACCTTCTGGTCCTGGAATTCAGCCGCTGGTCTGCTCCGTCAGGTGGCGGCTGCAGACTCTCAGGACCTTGGCCTCTCAAGTGACAGCCGGAACCGACTTTTCCGGGACAGCCAGGAAAGCGGACGCTCTCGTAAGCGAGCGGCGAGCGGAGGTCCTGGGCTGTTCCTCCCTTAGCTGGTGTCAGCTGCACGGCGGCCGTGACGCCGTTGTCGTCGGGGGAAGGGAGGTGCCACCAGATGTGATTTCTGCTCAAAAAGTGCGAGCCGCATAAAGGAATGCGCCAAACGGCTTCTTTATTAACTCGTTACGATGCGAAACGGTAAACGGAAATGAAATACAGCGTAATGCAGCCAGTGTGTGAGCCGGGCTGTTTTTAATTACAACTTAAATTAACCAGTGTATCTCCACCGCGGGAGAATTAATTTCCGAAACAAAAGGAACTCTATAAAAATATACTCGATGACACTGGGGAACCGCAAATCTCCTGTCGTCTGGCGCGCGAAGGCTCCTTCTAGATCCTGGTGGGGGTGGCGACGGCCGCTCCGCACCCCTCCCCCTCCCAGGCTTCACCTTTCTCATTCACACCGAATTTGGCTGCAAACTGGTTTCCCCCTAAGTGATGCTTCTGACCTCAAAAAATCAATAATTTCTGGCGTGAAGACTCCTGAGTATTCCCGAGTCCCTCAGCCCCTAGGGGCCCCTTTGCCAGGCTGACCGCTGAAGCTCACCCTCATCCAGAAAACGGGAGTTCTGCTTTATCTGTTTCACGTGTATGACTCTCTTGCTTATCTTGAAAAAAAAAGAAAACAATACTTGAGAAGCCCTGTGCCCACGGCGGGCCGCAGGGAGGGGTGCGGCGCCCAGCTGCGGGGTTCCGTGCGGACGCGGCGTGCCTGCTCTGCGTCTGGTCACTCCCAGACAGCGCGGGCGAGCACAGGCTCGCGCAGGCGCGTGGGAGCCGCACCGACATGGGCCCAGTGCCCCAGCTGCAGAGCCCGGAACCAGGCATGTTGTCCCGTGCTGAACACGGTCAGAGCGAGGGACGGTGAACTCGGCTGAGGGAATCCCGGCGTCCGCGTGGAAGACGTTCTAATGTGCGCATTAGTAACGCGGCTCCATAAACTCGACCCCGTCCTCCTTCCTTTCGGATCGGAAACGCTCCCACGTTCTGGATACTGACACGTGTTTGGAGCCGGGCTGGGGGCCGAGTCACGGGCTTCGCTCCAGGCCAGCATCGTGGAGGCGGCCCCGGCCGCCGTCCGCTTCAAGCGAGAGCGACGGGGCTGATGGCACGTGTCACAAGGGTCCAAGTCGCACCAGCTGCCTCCAGTGCCCTCGTCACTCCAGCCCCGGTGGCCCCTGGTCGTCCAGCCACACTCGATGACCAGCACCCCCGAACTGACAGCGTCCCCCCTCTGTCCTTCCCCCCTCGTCCCGAAGGTGCCCGTCACCCTGCTGACATCCTGTCCACACCTGGTGGCCCAAGCGCCTGTGGGGGGCAGAGCCCTTCCCGGACCCTCGGGGGTGGGGCGGCCGTGCAGGTGGCTCTGTCCCCTGCCCACCTACGCCATCCCCACAGGCGCCAGAGCCTGTGCTGCCGGCCACTCGTCCACATCCGATGAGCCTCGTCTGTCTCTGACTGTCACATGCTCACTCACACACTCGTGCACACACACTCATGCATACACAGTCACTCACACTCATACTCACACTCACACGCACGTTCACACACACATGCACACACACTCATGAACACACACACACTCACACTCAGGCGTACGCAGCCACTCATAGTCACGTACTCACACTCATACACACTCATTTACACTCATACACTAATGCACACACTCATAAATGCTCAGTCACACTCACACTCACACGCAGTTACATACTAACACATTCATGCACACACACTAATGCACACACACTCACACACTCGCATACACACTCACTCACACTCACACACACACACACACTCACTGGGAACCCGCCCTGTCTGTGAGGCCACGGGTAGCGCTGTGTTGTCTGACCTGGTCCCGATCCCCCCCAGGAACTCCTTGGGGCGGACACCTGGTTCATTCGGCACACCCTCCTCCATTACCCAGCCACCTCCCCGCGGCCCTGGTGTCTTGTAAGCGATCAGCTATTACAGGGAAAGAAAATCTTGCTGCTCAGTCTTGGAAGACGCAAGATCAAATCTCCCGCAAGCACTGCCCTGGCCCTGATCCTGAGCCCGGGAGGCCCCGTCTCCGCCTGAGCCGCGTGGGGCACGGCACAGCCACCTGTCCTCCGGGGCCTCGGCTCGTGGCGGCATCAGCCTGCAGGGCACTCGCGATCCTGTTCGGGAAGCTCTGGAGAAGACACCGAGGGCACCAGGGCGGGGACGAAGCCCTCGGGACAGTAAGGCGCTCAGACCCTGCCCCGTCCACAGGTCCCCTCTGCCCCGGCCCTGGGCCAGGCGCACCGTGGCATGCGGCATCTCTGACTTGCTCGGTTTACCTCACCCCGCTCCGGGTCACAGGAAATCGGAAACAGAAACAGACACGAGGAGGTTCCCCCGGCCTCCCGAGCACATCCCGCGTGCGCTGTCTCCGTGAGACGTTAGCCAGCGCGAGCCAGGGACGGGGACAGGGCCCCGCACGTTCAGGAGCCGGGGAAGCCCTCGGGGAAGCCCTGGCAAGTCGCTCAGTCTGCTGGGCGACCCGCGGTCGCCGGCTTGCTCGTCAGCGAGGAAGCCTCGCAGACGCTAACGCGCGTGCACGCTCCGTGTGTGTCTGAACCCTGCCCCTCTCCATCGCGTGTCCGGCGCAGTGCCCGCTGGGACAGTCTGGGAGGGTCCACAAGGACAGCCCTGGCTCGAGGTCATCGGTCGTTCGGGTGCCTCCGTGCGCACGCCCTAAGCATGGCCCAGCCCGCGAGGCGCAGGACGTGTGGGACGGAGCTGTCCGCCCGGGCCTGGGTGTGGACGCTGCCTGCTGCCTGCACGGCTGGTGCACTGACCTTCACACACACGGCCGTCATGACACTCGCCGGGCCTGGGCGTCACCCCTCCGTCTCCGCGGCTACGCTCCATTTTCCACTTCTGACTGCAGCCCCCAGTGCCCGGGCCGCCTGCCGCCAGCTCCGAGAGCCGGCCCTTCCCGCCGAGTCTCGTCGGAAGGAGTTTTGGCGCGGGGGCCTCCTAGGAGCCGAGGCTGCTAATTACTTGTCAAGTGGCCCAGACTCCCCGAGTGGGCAGACACTACACAGTCCGGGCCCCACGCATTTGTCAGCACTCCCAGCGTGCCAGCACAGAGATGCTGACGAAAACTTAATAACGCCTCCAACGCTGCAGGAAACCTTCGTGCACTTTCTTGGTCGACCAGAAGCCTCTTTCCCAAAATTAACATTTCAAGCAGCTTAAGCCACTGGAGCAAGATAAAGTGAAAGTGTTGGAAACGCGTAAGGAGCCGCAGCATTCTGCGGCCAGCTGCTGGAGTCTGTGCTCTGACAGCCCCGTGCGAGGGGGCTCACAGATTGTCAGAGTCGGGGTTCGCAGCACTCAACCCCGGCACCACGTGGGGGAAGCCAAGGCCCCAGTGTGCGACCTGCCCTTGACCAGGCTGGTCTGTCCGTTCACTCACTTGTCCACCCATCCGTCAGCCATCCACTCATCCCATAAGCATTTACGCGGCACCCACCACCTGCTGGGTGCCCCCTGGGCTCAGGCTATGGGGCACAAGCTGGGACGTGTGAGGGACGGTCTCGGCTGGGGAGCCGGGAGCTGTGGTGACTCGCTCACACTCAACAGAGACCGCGCAGGGAGCAGAGGGGGCTCTGGCTGCCACAGAAAGGCTGAGGCTTGAGAAGTCACACTGTGTGTCAGGAAGGGGGGTCCCTAGGGCGGTGGCTTTGGGTAGACACTTGCAGGGGGCGGAGTGGCCATGACTGCGGTCGGAGGAAAGAGGGTATTTAAGGTGAGGAGCATGCTGGGGATGGGCCCAAGCACACTGCTCCTTGACAGCCCGTGGGGAGGCCTCGGGCACGCCAGCAGGGCTGGATTCCCCCACGCCCACAGTCACGCAGGGCGACGTGAAGTGGGTGCTGGGCTTGGCCATACGTGAGGTGGCCAAGGCTGCTCAGGATGGATCGGTGCCAGCGGATGTAATTGGGACAACGCAGCGTGGAGAGTGGGCGCATGGGAAGCAGGACGCTACGGGCCAGACGCGCGCCATGATACAAAATGGGCGCCGGTAGGACGTGCTGGGCAAGACGGAGCTGGCCACGGCAGATGGGCGCGCTACGCCGGTAACGCGCCGGGCGAGCAGACGGGCCGGGCGGGCGCAGCGGGATGTGGCGGGGCGCAGCGGGGCACGGCGGGGCGCGGCGGGGTGTGGTGGGAGCAGATGCCAGCCTGGGAGCCGGCACCTCACTCAGGGCGGGAGGCTGAGGGTCTGAAGCCAGACCCTCCCGTGGACAGGAGCGACGTCTTATCTTTGCTCCCAGTCCCCGACTGCACTCGAGGACCTGACGGCCCGCGACGGCTCCCCAGGGAAGATGGAGAGGGGCCCGGTGGGCGGCGGTCCTCGTGGGTGCACGGTCGGCTGAGGGACTGACCTGTGTGAAGCACTGAGACATGTTTGGCGCTGACAGCGATGGGCTTCAGGGTCAGTTACCTGAGAGCCTCCAGCAGGTGGGGCACCTGGGTTCTGGAGCTTTCGGGGCCTCCCTGCTTAGCACGATCTCCACCCCCGCTTCGCCGTACCCTCTGCCCCGCTGCTCCTCAGCATTCCCGGCCCCCCTGCCCCCCAGTTCGTGGTGTCCAACAGCCTTTCCTGCCTGTGGTTTGTAGTCTGTTTGCATTGGCCGCATATCCCCCTCGGTCTTCCTGTAAGATTTGTTCAGAGGAACAGGGAAGCGTGCTTGATGCGTGCGGTGACTCTGCCAGGCAGAAGGCAGTTCGGATGATTAGATTTTGTGGACCGCTGAGTTGAACGTATTTTTAGGATCTGTCTTCTAAGAATTCCTGCACGGGAATGGCAATGACAGTGTGAGCGGTGTTCAACGGCGGTGATATCCTCAGACAGAAATAAAAGCGGGTGCCGAGGAGTCCGACACCACGACCGTCGTCCTTATGCCTCGTGCTCTTCAAAAAAATTGGAAACACGACAAATCTATCTAGTTTGGGGACAAAATGGTTCAAGTATAAGGGGGCGTTAACTGTATATAAACAGGGATCTTTCGGCCTCCCTGCGAGTAGTATTGCTCTACGAACGATTTAATGTCACCGCTCACCGCATCGGCACAGTCCTCAGCGTGCACGGAAGCTCAGGGCAGGTGGTGGTTTTGGCAGCTGACAGTCTGCCCTACAGAAGCTCACCCAGGACAAGCCCTCTGGGCCTGCTGTGGCCCAGGAGATGGCAAACGATGACACCACATGACTGGCGGTGGGAAATGCCAGGCTGAGGTGGAACGGGTCGGCCAGTGCCAGGGGCAGTGCCAAGAAGGCCTGTCAGCTCGTGTCACAGGGCCGAGATGACCACACGGCTCGGGAGACAGAGAGGCTGACTGAAGGACAGGAGGGGGACAGGGGACGGGGACTGGCTTCCTGAGGGCACAGACTTCAGCCTTTCGTTATCCGACTTCCTGTCTGCGGTGCCAGCCGGGTCCCCTGGCAGAGGCGACGGGGCAGCTCCTCGACCCTTTCTCTGACCTCGGCTCCCGGTCCACGACGCAGTGACAGTGACAGCGTCTCCATCACAGGGATGTGTGAGGACTCTACGCAGGAATGAATCAGAAGCGCCCAGCTAGGGGTCCCCAAACGGGCTGGCTCACAGTCGCGCTGACCGGCACAGCGCCGGCAGCCTGAAATAACCTTAGAGCTGCGATCGGTTATTTCAGGATTTTCAAATTACATCGTGAGAAACTGAGTCCAGAAATTTTGGTAATTTGCTTAGTGATGAACTATGGTAGGGGACAACCAGCCACCGGCCGACGTGTGCTCCGATTCTGCAGAGACGTCACTGCGCCAACCCCACCCCATCTGCTTCGCAAAGCGGCCCCAGGTCCTGGCTTCCCCAGCGAGCGTGAACCTCCAGCCGCTTCTGCTTCATCTCGTTTTAGTGTTCGCGAGAATTTTTCAAAGTCGACCTGACGTTTACAGAATGAGGACCTGACGTTCGCAGTTTGAGTTGCTGCCCTGTGGGCCCCAGGCCGGCAACTGGTGGAGGGATTCGACCCTGAGCCCAGGCCCCAGTGCTTCGTCAAGGGGCGTGGGTGACGAGGACGAAGCCGGGGCAAGCCTGTCTCCTTAGCCCTGCCACCGCGTGCGTGGCTGCTCCTCAGCCTGCGGACGATGGGGCCGTGATGGGTTTATCAGGACGCCGCCCACTGTAAGTGACCTGCGTCGAAAAGGCACTTCACACACCACACCCACGGGACATCGCAGCTCGGCCTCGCCGGCCTCACACGTGCTCAGCCCCCGTGGGGCGAAGCCATCTCGCTCTGCCCGGCGTCACCGGAGCGTCACATTGCAAAATCGCCAGCCCAGAAAAGGTCACAGTCCCCAATTCTAAGTGTGGTTTCCACGGAACGCCTGTGGCTTCTGCACCATCGTATAGTCGAACCATCGTGTTTACACAGTAGAATCGGAACTATTTTGACATGATTTAGGAGGCAGAACACAAAAACACAGGGTTTGAATCCTATACGTGCCATTTACCGGCGTTGTGACTCTGGAAGGTCACCATCTTTTGTGGAAAACTGTGGGGTGAAACGCCGGTTTTAAACATTTGGTCGCAGAAACTTTTTTCACATGGGAGCACGTAGTGTAGTCTCTTTCTTATTAACGTCGAGCAGGGAGAACCTGTATGAATCTTTCATCTATAAATTTATTCTTACTTCTGGGTAGTTCATTGCGTTTTTGAGCTTACTCTTCCTTAATGAATGAGAATGTAATCATCCATTAAGGCACCGACTTTATAATAGGATATGGTGTGTTTTATTTGGCTCTCAATTCAAAGGTTGCCCAACCACTTCTAGTAATACATTTGGTGAGAAAGTTTGTGCGCATTAAGCTCTAAGTAAAACTACAATTTCCTCCGAGGTTCATCATGTGCGCTACGCTGAGGGAGCACGGCATCTCTTATCTGCTCATTCTGCCACGCCTCCAATATCGCGGCTAAAACTCGCAAGACCAAGAGAAGGAAAAGGGTAGAGAATTCGGAAGGCATATTTTCCACGCGATTATTTTTATAATAGCAGAATAAACCCATTTATATAATGCAGTTATACTAATAAATAGCATATTAAATTTTCCTACTGGGAAAATGACTTGGAGATAATGGAAATCTCACCCGTATAAAGCGGGCCGAGTGAGCAGCCTCCGGGCGGTGTCCGGCGGGGAGCGTCGGCCCTTCGCACTCCGGCCCTTCTTGCCCTTGTCTCTGCGAGGACGACTTCGCGGCCTCCGTGCGGCACGTCCGACCAGCCGGTGGCTTGGGAGAGGTCTTCAGAGGTTTGCTGGCCACTAATCTAATCAGGTTTTTCTGATTACGTACAGCTCCCACTCTAATTGTGTCCTTGTCCCTTAGATTAGAGACGCTGCGGCTGTGGGGGAAGGTGGTCCCGATGTCGCCCGGCTGCCCTTCCTCCCGTGTGAGTCTCCGAGTCTGGTTTGGGTGCAGTGAGCAGTCCCTCCGAGGAAGCCGCCTGCGGTATAATCTCTGGGTGCTCGGTCCCCGCGGGGCAGCCCGGCCCCCAGAAGCAGCAGCGCCTCTGGTCGGTCAAGAAAGAATTCCTCGCAGTCGGAATGAGTATGAAGTCCCACATTTACTTGAGACTTGTTCGAAGGTTCTATCGGGAAGCCGGGGCTGGATGAGCCAGCATGTTCGGCCACAAGCCTTTGTTGGACAGATTGGACCGAAAGTTAAAATGATCTCAGTGGAGGGACATGTGCTTTCGGGTCATTTTGTGCCATTTTTGGTCTGACAAAATGTGGGCTAATGGGCTAGTAATTGTGGACAAGGAATGAAATATTCCACAGGGAGTATTGCTAACTAAAAACACGACACAACGCCATATAACAACGACGAAACTCGTGTCGGAGACATGTAGTAACTAGCACGCACTAGTTCTAATTTCTATAATCCAATTAGATAATTCGTTATAGAGATCGGGTCTTCTGAGCTTTGGTGAAGGGTAGCGGGAGGGCATGGCCTCCAGCTTCAGAAGTCCTGGAAGCATTCGAGCTCCTTGGAGCCTCTACTAGCTGACCTCTGACCTCTGTGTAGGGCTGTGGACGTGTGCCTCCAGGGGTTGGTGAGATTTAAGTGGAAAAGTGGTTTTACTGGGGAAGTGATGGCAGTTTTTAGCACCATCAGGTAGCTTGATAATCCAAAGACCGTTATCTCTTGCATCTACCAATCACACCCAACACAGCCTCATAGCAGTGAAACACGATCCAGTCAGCTCCTGAGCTGCTAATCCTGTCACGGCTGGGACGAGTCCACTGGGGCTCAGGGCACGAGTATCTACTGAAAACTGTTCTTGGCATCACTGAGCTTCTAAGAGAAAAATTAAGTAGAGTCTCTGCCAGCAAATCACTAATTGTTGAGTTCGTGAGACAAGACCTCTGTGAACGAAAGTGACCCCATCTAGGACACAGTGTAAAAGCAAGAGCTAGGACCCTTGGCGCAGCCCGGGAAGGCTGCGGGATGTCGTAGGGGAAGGAGTGTTTTGAGAGAAACTTTTCTACTTGCCCACAGGTCACTTCGCAGATTTAAGCTGATGGGTCCTTGTCCCAGAACTAAGGAAGCGGCTGCCTGGGCTTGGGCTTCCCCTCCGTCCAAGGGAACCTGAGCTGCACTCAGCAGCGGACACGCTGGGTGTGCCGTGGGAGGGGTGGCTCTTGGCTTTGCCGTTTTCCTTGGCAGAGAGAAGAAAGGGGTGACGATGGGGGATGGGGGGAGCCCAGGGAGCCCCTTGCGGGCAGTGTCTCCCACGGCTTCCGCTCAGGCCGGTTCAGCACCACGGACAGAGCCCGAGCCTGTCCCGAGCTGCACGGCCCCAGCTGAGCCGCGGCACCGTCTCTCCGCTGCCCCTGCAAACCCTTGGGGTGCAGCCAGTGACCCAGGAGGAGAGGAAGGAGGACGCGCGCCCCACCAGCTGCGGATTATGTGGGCAGCCTTGGGAACCTCGAGGAAGGGCGCGGGCTGGGGCCTCGGAGGCCTTGCGCGCCCGGCCCGGCGCCTGGCCCGGCTCCCAGGGCCCCCTCCCCCCGACCCCCAGGATTTGCTCGGTCGCAGGCGGGATGGAAATGAGCGTCTGTGCTGCTGCCTCACACATCCGGATTTAATAGACTTTTTTCCGCTGATAAAAGACCACTAATGAGTTCATTTTCAAGCTATTAAATTGGCTGTAATAGCTAGTTCCATGATGATTGCAGGAGACTGGCTGGTCACAGGGGGCTTTGCCTCGGGGTTAACCCTTCGCTGCCCGGCGGGGAGTGGGCCCCGGCCGCCCTGCTGTCCGTCCGCGTCTTCGCCCCTCTGTGTCCGGGCGGCTTGCATGCCGGGCTCCAGCCCGTCTCAGCTTTCTTGTTCTCGTAGAGCCGCTGAATCATTTCACTCCTTATTAGGAGTCTTTAATCTCAAGCCAGAGCATTAGCTTCGTGTGGTCGCACAAAGGATAGCTCGATATTCGTGTCGAATGTGCCGGGATCGTGTGCTCCCCGAACACTGCGCTGAGAAAGACACGTCTGTGGGATTTCGCCTCTCATTGTGGAAGAGGGTCTGAAAGAGGAACTTCACCTGGGCGCGCTCCCCTTTACTGGCTGGGTAAGCACGTGGGTGCGGCCGGAATCCATGCGCCCGGTCTGCGTGGAGCCGAAGCGAGTCCTTCCTCCTGCGACCACGGTCATCACAGCGCCTGCAATTAGCCGGCAGCCTCTCCAGGTGTCCGGCTTAATCACACCTCTCCAGCGTTTTAAGGCGAGTGATTAACAGCAGGGCTGCTGGCAGCCCCAGTCTGCCCTTCCTCACGCGGTTAGTGGGGTGCCTTCGGAGCGGTGCCTAATGCCTCCGTTTATTATAATTTTGTGTTTAGCTATTTAAGCAAAGGTGCCCGGAGACCTTCAAGCTTGGGCAGCCACCAGCTGAATTGGATTGCTGGTTTTATTATTATTATTGCCTCCTGTTTTCCTTTTTAAGATTGTTTTATTAGGAGGGGCCCGTCAGGTCGGAGACGTTAAATTGCACGGTGATGAACTGTGACGTGCAGTGGTTAATGACCAAGGCTCGCCCTCGGCCGGCCGTGCCGGGGTGTCACTCAGGCAGCCTGGTGGCTGGCGTGGGGGTGCAGCACGTGGAGGTTCTGCTGATCTCACAGATGTCCTTCTGAGCCAGAGCCGAAGCGAGGTCTCAGTGAGCCAGGCGCCGTTTCACGAAGGAAACCCTAAAGCAAGGTCCCCCTTCAGCTTAGCACGAGCCCTGCCGCCACCCAAGTTGGAGCAGGCGTGCCGGCGAAAGGGTGCACCCCTGTTTCTGCCTCCCGAACCCTGGCTTGGTGTCTGCGGAAGGGCTATGTTTCTGAGTGTGTCTGAAGGCCTCCTCGGGGACACCCCCGAGCGTTTGGGGGGGGGCTGCTGTGGGATAGAGAGGTGGGGGAGCGGGACGTGCTGTCCCTTCACCCTCCTCGGCTGGCCACTGTCCCCGGTCCCTCAGGACCCCCAGAGCTTACTCTCCATCTCCCCGCGGCCCCTCCGGCCCCGCACGCTCCCAGCACCACCCTCTCCACACGCCCGCTCACGGGGAGCCAGGCGTCTGCCTCCCTCAATAATGCGCCCACTTACTCCCCTTTTCCTGGGTGACGAGTGGCTCCCAGACAGGGCCAGGGACACACTGACGTGCCTCTGGTCCCCACGTGCAGCGTGGCCGGGGTCCCCACACCGGGGGCGGTTCCCTCGGGGGCCAGACTGGGCTGCTCCTGGTCCCGTCAGCTGTGCCGCCACCGCTCAGGGCCCGCCGTGGGAGGAGGGCGCTTCGCCATCACGGTCCCCCTACCTCCCAGGGATCCGACGCCTCCCCAGCCACCAGCACTGCAAGGGCCACAGCCCTGTGTGTCCTCCGAGTCACAAGGTCCTGGACGTGGTGCACGCTCATCAATCTGTGGACGTTGGTCCCAACCTCACCGTACAGACTCAAAGGTAAGAACGAGACACCAACTACGATAAAGAGCCACGCAGTGAATGTGCCACCACCCTCGAGGCCACGGGACGCCCATCTCCTCCCAAAGTTCCCTCGGCCCCTTCGTCCTCCTCGGCAGCATCATCTGTGTGTGTGTGTGGCGAGAACACGCAAGATCTGCTCCTCAGCGAATTTCGAGGCCACAGCACAGTATTGTCAGCATCGTCACCATGCTGTGCATTCCGTCCCGGAACTATTCGTCCTGCCTCGCAGGGACTGTGCCCTTGACCATCGCCTCCCGCGCCCCTCCCCCAGACCCCGGCACCACAGCTCTGCTCTCTGCTCCTGCGTGTTCGACGGTTTTAGCTTCCACGCGTGAGTCGGATCACTCGGTATTTGTCTCTCTCTGATTTATCTCGCTCGGTATGATGCCCTCGAGGTCCAGCCACGTTGTCGCAAATGCCAGGATCTCCTTTCTAGGGCTGAGTCATGCTCCTTCGTGTGTATCTATCTTCTGTATCCGTCCGTCCATCAACAGACACTCGTTTCCACGCCCTGGCGGCTGCGAATAACGCTGCAGTGAACACAGAGGTGCAGATGTCTGTTCCAGGTACGGACTTCAATCCCTTCTGTGCACACCCAGAAGTGGGATCACCTGGCCTCACACGCATACACTCACCCTCAAACTCATCGCGTCATACATATTAAGTAAACAGGGACAGGTTTTTATGTCTCAATAAAAATAAGTCGCGTTCTCTGTTTATTTGTGAAGTTGTGAAGTTCTGAAGCTGACAGGAAAAGCAGGAGCGAGGCAGCCCCTTCTGCGTGGACCGGCCCTTCTCCCGAAAGCCTGAGAAAGCGCACGCAGCGGTGGCTCCGAGCAGCTGGTCGCTCCCTCTCTGCGTGGGCTTCAGCGTGCGGGGCCCACGAGCCAGCGGGCTCCCCGTCGCCCTACATCCTGTTCCACTTACTCTCAGGACGAATGATTTAAGACGCCAGCCGGTAGCCGTACGCCTGATCCGAGGGGGAGACTCGCTCCTGCTCCTCCGGAGTCACCGTCTAGATGATATTCTCTCTCCAAATGATTGATTTTCTCCTCCTCGCAGCTTCACTGATCAAGGCCTCCACCTTGACCTTCTCTTCCCCTCACGTGTCCGTTAAACGAGGGTCTCGCGGGCTAAGGACTGGCCCCCTCCCTTGGCTCCCCCACTCCTGTCCTAAGTGCACCCCCATCCTCTCCCTCTCCCTGGAAACGAGACTGTCATCCCGTGACATTCCTAAGACAGGACTATGACACGTGCGTTAGGCTGAAGGAAGGGGAAAAAATAATTTTGCCTTTGGTGTAATTTCAGCCCAGAAGTATAGGATTCATTCCAGACGACCTTAGCTCAAGGTGACTTGATATATTTCCCCAGCGAGGAGGTTTGTCTGTGTCTCCTTCATCCCCCCCTTCCTTCCTGAGAGAAACCTTGGCAGTGGGGGGTAAATAAATAAATAAGCCAAGCCGGCGGCGTCCCCACCCCCACCGCCCCTAGGTGGGGCCACAGACACAGGCCAGAGGCTGGCTCCCCATCTCCCGTTCCCGCCAGTGCCCAGCCGAGCGACGCCTGTCTGCTCCATCGCAAGAAATTAGTCAGGGCCACGCCCCCGGGCCCGCCGATGGGAACGGTGTTTTATGGTTTGAGTGGCTGCACTCCGGATGGCTATCTAAGCACCCACGTCGCACCCCGTTTTCGCCTCCTGGTCTGTAAGTCCCTAACGAGTCCCTGTCGGACCACGAGGGAGAGTCTGCCGGCCTCTCTCGCAAACTACTGGGGGGTGGTAGTGGCTGGCGCCGAAAGAAATTTTGCTCTAAATTAGAGAGTGGCTGAAGCTTGGATGACAGCCGACGAGGGGCGGGGGCAGGTCCACACACGCGTCGCTTTCCAGCGCTGGACTCAACCAACCACGGCCGCCCCGATTAAATGGCTTCGCGAACCGATGGGCTTCCAGAATTCAAAGGGTCTCAGGTCGGCTGGGCAGGAGGCACGTGGCCGAGGACAGCTCTCCAGCGTCTCTCCAAAACGAGGCTGCACGGGGGGCGGGGGTGGCGTGTGGGGGACAACACCGGGCAGGGCCCTTACGGCTGACCCCTGAGGCAGCGGCACTCGCCTCGGGGGAAAAGTAAACGTCGGTCGCACCTGAAACATGAGTCTTGTGTGTCAGTCGGTCGGCCGAGTTGCCTAATGTCGTTCCGTGAAAGTTTTTTAAGCAAAAATATGAATTTTATTTTTCTTTGACAGAATATCTTTAGAGTTTTTTTTTCTGTTCTTCTTCTCATCATGACTGTTTTGATGCCGATATCTATTCAGACGTTTTTCAAACCCAAGGGTTACCTGTAATTTCAAAGTGGAACTTGAAAGTCGGCTGCTGCAACAGTCTGGAACGATTTGTTCAGAATTTCAAGGAACACACTGTGGCCCCCCAAAACAAAAGCGGCTTTTAAAGCAGGTGTTCCTTTCAATTAACGCCGATTTGAGTCATCCGTGAACACTCGAGCATATCCGGGGTCCCGTGCTGTAATCTCGCTCATCCACGAGCTGTTATCTTCCAGTACCGTCTTCAAAGGCGGAGTTGAGTAGACGTGTGTCTTATTAGCTGGCTTCTGTCGCTTTATGATGACTACGCGAGGCCTTCACGTAGGAAGCTGACGGGGAGAGAAGCAGTGGCCACGTGCTGCGTTATGCCCGAGACCGGCACACCAGGGGTTAACCGCGCTGATGGACTCAAGTAGTTTATTTCTCCGGGCTTACAAATTTGATTACTATGGAGTACAAAGCTATTAAAAATATGACCTTTCTATTTTTCATACCTTGGCAAAAAGCCAGATAATAACTTAGTTTCACTTGGTTAGTGTGATAGAGTGCTTATTCAGATGGAAATAAAATGACTTTTCTTTACTGGAAATTATACCTTGAAGTCTAAATGTCCATCATCGATATAACACGCAGACAGACGTGCTAATTCGGGCCTGAAAGCAGCAAGGCTGTGAAGGCGAGAGGCACCGGCTTCTGGCTTCGGGAGGGAGAATGTGTGCTTTTGTAAAGATGTCGCCAGCTTAAAATGGTAAGAGGTGAAACTATTGTTTTAGGACACGCAAAGTAAAAAGAGTCGATTGTACTATATTATCGGGATGTAAAAATGGGGTTTTACTGCAGCCTTCAAAGAAAAAATAAAATAATATTTTTGCCCCAAACCGTTGCTTTCTCCTTGGGAGTTTTAGACCAGGCAGAACAAGACCATCTGGGGACAGCAGCCCAGGTTTAATTCGAACATTATAAAGTGCATAAAAGTTATGATTGTATTTCCCTAAGCGATGGAATAATTCTTGCGAGTTAATAAAGCCTGGAAATGCGAGGCGGGCTTTGCAGTGAGGGAAGGAACATGCTGGCACGGTGCGCCCCGCGCCCGTGGGCAGGGAGGGCCGGGAGAGGGGCTGTGTCAGCGCCCCACCCGGAGCTCTCCTTCCAGCGCAGGCTCGTCCAGGCCTCAGGGCGGCCGGCGCTTCGCTCTCCCCACAGCCTTGTCTCCGGGCCAGGACGACCCCCTCACGCCTCCATCCGGGTTTGGGGCAGAATGGTCAAAAACAACTAAAAGGTTACTTTTTTTCTGAGGCCTAATATTTTACTTATTTTAGTTTTTTTGCTATTAGAAAACGATGCAGAATGGAAATGCCCGAAAAGGCGCGAAGCAGCATTTTGGAAGGAGTCAGGAGGCACGCGCAGCGCTCGCCTTTGCTGCCTGGCGCTGTCCACGGCGCTGTCCAGGCCGCCGGCGCTGTCCAGGCCGCCGGCGCTGTCCACGGTGCTGTCCATGGCGCTGTCCATGGCGCTGTCCACGGTGCTGTCCACGGCGCTGTCCACGCCGCCCCGCGCCCTTGCGGCAACGCCTGTGGATTTACTCTCCTTTCCTGCGACACCCTACTAGCGACATGGACTTCGTGGGGAGCCCACGTGTCATGTCGACCATAGACACCACTGTCCTGGGCCCAGACCCCAGGCCTCATTGCTCGTCGCCCCGCGTCACGTGGTCTGGAAGCACGACGGAGTGGACGCCTCGGGCCGGCATCTGCGCCGGCTCCCCCAGCATCAGGGTGCACAGAGCTGCGGGCAGGGTGGCCATGGGTGAGTGTGGCCCCCGTTACACCTCAGAAAACAGCTGGTCTCTTCCCGTCCCCACAACCTTGCGCATGGCACACTGGAGGTGACGGACACCGAAGGAAGCAGGCTTCTACCTGAGAAGATGGCCCAGCTTTCTGCAAACAGGAGGCTGAGACGGCACCACGGATGTTTTCAACGCCCAGTCCCCACACCATGTGACAGAGCAGAGGTCAATGTCCTGAACGTTCCCACCCGGGGGGCGGGGACACCGGTGCTGGAGCACACAGAGCTCAGCAGCTCCCTGGCGTCCACCGAGTTTGTCAATGGGAACCTGTGACCGCCCAGTACGGGGAGACTGCCGAGGACGGGATCCTGCAGCCACCCCACCAGTTCAAATAAAAGTCAGGCCAGCGAGGGGTGGGCAAAGCGTAAGGGGAATTTTACGAAGCAGGTGGCAGGGGAAGTGACGATTATACGTGCAGGTTTTGTCCTCGGCTTCGGAAGTGAAGAGCGTGTCAGCCACACGTCATGCTGGTTAATTCGGCTTCCCCCAGTTTTCTCGCCTCCACGCAGGAAAGACGCTGACGGCAGCTTGCGTTTCAGTGGAGGGTCCCGGTGGGACCGTGGAGCCATCACTCGGGGTGTCATCCAGGAGCAAAAGAAAAAGAACGAGGGCCAGAGGAGCCACCACCTGCCAGACGCCCCCCACCCTGTCGCGCTCCACTCTGCGCCCCGCGAACCGACCTCGGGGCCGCGTCGCCTCTGGGTTCTGCTCGCTCCGACCAGTCGCTGCGCCGGGCTGCTTCGGGGTCGGGGGGAGGCCGGGGCTTCTTCTCCAGCCTCTGCGGGGCCGTCGCTGTGTCCCTTCCTCCAGACGGGCGTCTCTCGGACGGCTCTTCGCTCAGTGGCAGATCTTCCCGGGTCCGGATAGGAGCCCCCCGCTTCCTGACGCAGTGGCTTCGCGTGTTACGTGTTCCGGGAGCTTGACCACCTCTGGTTTCCCCAACGTGACGGGCGCCTTTAAAAGTCCTTTCGTGAACTTTCTTCCTTACTCCTTGGGGTACGACATTATTGCCCACCCAAACGGCGGCCCCTAAGTCCTGGCCTTTGTTCTAACGCACACCTAAAGGCCAGTCATATAACTGCTCTGTAAATTTGAAGAAAAATAGGCTGTGTATATGAGTTTTTCATTTAAGATCTTATATTTCTAGCTTTATTTTCAAAATATCTACCGGTATTACTATCTTCCCTTTACTTCCATCCAGTTAGAAATGTCATTGTTTGGTGGGTGTTACAACATTTATTTTTATTAATGTTGTAACACCCACATCTATTTTAGAGGAGTTGTTTAGAAAGTTGTTTATTAACTTTCTAAACAACTCCTCTAAAATAACAAGCTAGACAGAAAATGAGAAGAGCCCGGGAACTCACATATCTACAGGAGAAGCTGATATGTTCAATAAGAAAATTTTGTCGTCATTTCCCAAAGTAGTTTTCATCTCTAACAAGTCATTTTTTCTAGGTATCCATGTCACTGACTTTCAAAATTAGACCTTAAGTGAGGTCACCTACCAAGGTTGAGGCAGTTAAAATCTGTGACTCGGTGACTGACGATTGTTCAATTAATTAAAAAAACAGGATATGGGCTTTAGCAGAGAGAACATCGCAGCAGGCTTAATAACGACAAAAAATTTAAGCCACTAAAATTAATTTGCAGGCGCGACTTCTGGCCACGGGCAGTTGAAGAGATCATCAAATCCTTTCCTCAGAAAGCAACTGTAACACCGAATGTGCCCTGCCTCCCCCTGCAGACGGTGCAGATTTTTCCAGATGAGGACAAGCTGCGAGGACCTGCATAGCCTCTCGGCTGTGCTCAGCGACTCACTTGATCTGGAGCCACAGGTGAGGTGAACTAGCCAACAGAAGGATTAAAGTAGCATGCTCCATCCTTCAAAGAGATAGCCGAGAAACAAAAAAGGCTGGCGACCAACAGAAAACCAATACCAAAATGACAAATGTAAATCCAGCCATATCAATAACTGCATTAAATACGAATGGCGTAAACACCCAAGTGGAAAAGGCATAGATGATAAGATTAGATGAATAAGTATTTAACTATTGGCTATCTATGACATATGCACCATAGACTCGAATAACTTAAAAGTAAAAATAATGAAAAATGCATATCGCGCGGACAAAAACCACCAGAAAGCTACATCTGCTATATTACTAGTTGAGCAATTGGATAGAAAACTAGCAAATATATGGACAACTTAAACAATGATAGAAACCAACACAACCTAATCGACAAATATTGCCATTCCATGTAATCAGTGCAGAGTGCATAGTCTTTTCAAGTACAAATAAAACATTTTATAGCCTATATGCTAGGCTAGAAAAAATTCCAATAAATTTAATGGAATTAGAATCATACAAAAGCATGTTGTTTGACCACACTAGAATTAAGTTAGAAATCAATAAGAGAAAGAAATCTGAGAAATTTCCATGTATTCAGAAGTTAAATAGCGCGCTCTTAAATAGCCCACAACTCAATGAAGAAATCACAAAGAATACTAGAAAATATTTCGAACTAAATGAAAGCAAAATTATCACATGTCAAAATTCGTCAGGTGCATCTAAGACAGTACTTAGACGGCAATTCATAGCTTTAAACAACACTACCCAAAAAAGATTAAAGAAAAGGTCTCAAATCAGCAACCTAAGCTTCCGCATTAAGAACGTAGAACAAGCACCGTGAAATAAACACATAATAAATATTGGAGCAGAAATCAATGAGATGAAAAACAAATAAAGAAACAGGCAACGCTGACAAATTTTTAGGTAAACTGACCAAGAAAAAAGACAAAAGCTAAAAATTACCAAGATCAGGAATGGAAGAAGGAACATTACCACCAACCTATAGAAATTAAAAAGATCATAAGGGAACGTTATTAACATCTTTATGCCCCAAACTGAGAAAACTCAGATGGAGTGGGAAAGTTCCTGGAAATGCACACATTTCCAAAAGCGAGAAAACAAGAAACGGAAAATCTGAATAAACTTATAACAAATAACAAAATTAAATTAATAATTCAAGACCTTTCTACAAAGAAACACTCAGACCCAGATGGTATCTGGCGAATCTACTAAATATTGAAAGAAGATATACTAGCAATCTTCCCCCTCCTCTGTTTCCTGAAACTCTTTCAGGAAACAGAGGAGGGGGAAGCAACTCTCACCTCATTCAATAGTTCCAATGTTATACTGATGCGAAACACAAGGATATGACCAAAAAAAGAAAAAAAAAAAAGAATATAGAACAATATCCCTCCTCATGAGTATAACTGCAAAATCTACAAACAAAACATTAGCAAACTGAATTCAGTACCATTTATATGAAAAGGGTGTATGTCAAGACCAAGACAGACTTATTCTTGAAATGCAAAGTTGGCTTAAAAATATCAAAATTTATGAACTTACTGCACCATATTTATCAAATAAAGATCGACAACTGGTCGTCACAATAAATGCAGAAAAAGGCATTTGACATGATCTAATTACCATTTATGACAAAATTTCTCAGCAACTGTGGGTAGAAGGGAACTTTCTCAAACTGAAAAAGCATTTATCAAACATGATCAATGTCGCATTTAATCACGAGTGACTGAATGCTTCCCTGTAACATCGGGAACAAGGAGAGGGTGTCTATTTCACACATCTATTTGATATTATATTGCTAGTTCTAGCTAGAGCGATGATGCAATAATAATAATAATAATAAAAACCCATGCGAATAAATAAATAAAAGCACCTGGTATGGAGAGAAATAAAACTGTGTTTATTTGTGGATAGCATTCTTGTCTATGTGAAAAAGGTATTGGAATGTATAAGAAAAGATACTAAAACTAGTAAATAATTTTAACAAGATTGTAGAATACAAGGTTAATATAAACACATCAACTATATTTTTACATATGAGTAACAAATAATTTGAAAATAAAGAAACAGTTCCATTCTTAAGGGCATTGAAATAAATAATTAGGAATAAATTTAAAAAGAAATGAAAGATGTATCCTGGAATCAGCAAAACATTGCTGAGAGGAATTAAAGAAAATCTAAATAAATAGACATTCCATGTTAGCTGATTAAGACTCAGTGATGTCAAGTCAGCTATCCTTCATGATTTATCTATGGGTTCGACGCAATCACAGTCAAATCACAGATCTTTTTTGTAGAAAATGACAAGCTGGTTCTAAAATGTGTATGGAAATACGAAGAACCAAATAACCAAAACTATTTTGAAAAATAAGAACAAAGGTGGAAAGCTTACGCTATCTGATTTCAAAATTGCTACGAAGCCGCAGTAATCTATATTAATGGAACAGAATCAAGAGTTAAGAAATAAACGTGTACATCTATGGGCAAGTAATTTCTACAAAGGTGCCGAGACAATTCAAGGGTAAAGGATAAAAGATTATCTTTTCGATAACTGGTTCTAGGCCAACTGTATAATCACATTCAAAGAAATGTTCCGAGACCTTTACCTCGCACCATACACAAATATCCACTCAAGACAGATTCTACACCTAAAAATTTAAAACTTCTAAAATAAGACACAGGAGAAAACCTTCATTAGTTTGGATTTGGCAAAGAATTCCTCAATACAGCACAGGAACCACTATTCATCAAAGGAAAGATTGAAAAATTAGGCTTCGTCAATTTCTGAAATGTTTGAGTTTCAAAAAACATCATTAAGGAGAGGAAGAGAGAAGCCTGAAAATGGGAGAAAATATTTCCAAATTATACATCTGATAAAGGCCTTTTATCCAGAATATATAATCTTACGACTCAATAAAAAGAGAAAAGTCCATTAAAAATGTGTAAAATTTTAAATAGTGATTCAACCAAAGATGATACACCGAAGGCAAATATCATGAAAAGATGCTTACAGTCATTAGTCATTAGGAAAACGCGGATAAAACCACAATAAGATATAACGAACTCCCGCTAGAATAACTCTAAACAGAGAAACACCACGTGTCTGGTAGAACATGGAGAAACTGGAATTCTCCTAACTGCCATTGAAAATCTAAAATGGCACGGCTGCTTCGGAAATTACCTCGGTAGTTTCTGAAATGGCCAGACATACACCTGCCGTACGGCACAGGGAGAGGACATCCCCCCAAAGAGAGTGGGAAGCCGCAAGCCGACGTGAAAGGGGATTTCGCAGCGCATTATTCGAGAGAGGCCAGAGTCGCAGTCTGCACAGATCCCCATCCACACCGAGCACGCAGCGAAGGCGGCATATGGCGCCGCGCAATACCGCTCAGCCAGTGACGGGAGTGACCTGGCTCGCGCGGGGACGCGGACGAGTCTCCAGGGCCGCCGGGTGGAAGGCGTGAGAAGTGACGCTCCGTGTTCTGCCTCGCCCCGTTTGAGTGAACCGCCCGGCGTGACACAGAGAGACGCAGAACGTGGGTTAGTGGCGGCCCAGGGCCGAGGTGGGGACGGGGCTGCACGCACGTGGGCACGGGCGGGGGATGCGTGCAGTCGGCTGCTCATCTCCACAAATGTCCTAAGGTCACTGGATCGTACACTTGACACGGCGCGTTTCAGTGGCATGTGACTCATGTCTCAGAAACCCCATAACGGGCGCCCCGCACCGCTGACCCCACTTCCCCGAGCAAGTACATAAACTGCTATTTTGGAAACATTTCTGTTTCAACCCGGACGTCACCCAGCCCGCGTGAGCCTGCACGTTGGTCACCGGCCGCAGGCTTCTCGGGCGAGGTGCTGGTGTACAGTGAGCGGCCTCCCGGGGGAGCTGGCACGTGAACTGTTCCTCCCCCGCCGTTAAACACTACGCCATGCAGACCGGAGCTCCCGCCTGTGTCAAAGAGACGTGCCCCGTGTCTCTTTGAGGGGACTATAAGGTCCCTGACACAGAGCCAGGCTGCCAACTGCTCTGGGCTCACGGGCCGCGTGCGCCATGGGGACGGAGCCTCGTCCTGACGCCAGCTGACACTCAGGGAGCGCGCCAGGGGGCCGCGACCCCCTCTTCACACAGCCCCGGGTCACAATGCCGTCCCCTCACTTGACGCATGACATGAGGGATGTGGCCAGTGAGAGGAGGGCTTGGGGCGAGAGCCTGGGGGACCCCTGCTCGTAGCCCGTTAAGGACCCCTTCACGGTCACCCCGCAGTTTTGGATGGAGCCGTAGGCACTTTGCTTTTCTGCAGTGTGGCTTTCCGACAGGTCATTCGAATCACACCCCGCTGTCACCAAATGCCGGCCCAGGACAGCCGGGAGCGGGCGTTTCCACAGACACTGGGGACGGTCCTCCCAGGAGCCCAGCCTGCAGGCCGCTGACGACTGGAACACAGACGAGGACTCTCGCGGGGTTGTGACAATCCCTGCCTCGGAAAATCACACTGATTGATGTGTTTTCAAGGGACTGACATATGTAAGTCTTTATTAAAAAAATTATTAAATAACTCCTTGAAACAAAAAGGCAGTGGTGTAATTAATAGTTCCGCGCTGCATGACAGCATAATTACTCATTACCAACACGCAGGAACAAAACGGCTTCTAATTTCATCTCCGAGTCTTTGCAGGTAAGAAAGTTCTTAAAAGGAAGTAAACGATGGCGAGAAGACGGCTTTTGTAAGCACTTGAATTTTCCTTGGAATAAAAAAGTCTAATGATTAAATGACAGATGATGTCATACTATATTTAAGAAGAGACAAGTGACTAATTAAAACACTCGTATACCTCAAGAAAAATAAATCGGAGAAAAAATGTTCCCGGAGAGGGGTTTCTAGCACTTTCTCCCCTGCTGTTGTTTTAGCTGAAGATTATTTTTTGAGCTCTCAGGAAAAATGTGACTTCATTTATATCTGTTCGGAAGTGTCAAAAAGCCTCCATAAATTGTTCAGAATTGATGATGAGTCCAGAGAGACAAGTCCCAAGAGACATTTTTCTAGCTTCTTTTCTGTGACACAAAAATGAGTCTGGCACACGACAGCAGTGTCCACCGACTCAACCCAGGCAGGGTCGCGGCCCTGGGCTGGGCGGCTCCACCGAGGCCTAAGCCGCCTCCTCGCCCTCGTCTGAAGGAGCCACCTTGTCCATGAGGAGCCGGAGGCCAGGACCCAGACCGAAGAGCCCCTCGGCGGCGGGTGAGGTAACCGGCGGCCGGGCCGGCAGGGGCTTGGGACCGGTCACAGGCCGGAGCTGTGTCTGCGTCCCGTTCTACACTTACTGTGGGGTCATGGAGCAGCGCACCCCAGGTCCCCCTTGGCTCGGGAATCGGGGGCCACGGAGAGTCTGGGGGCTTAATCGAGCGGGCACTTAGCCAGACGGAGCTGGCGGTGAGCCACGGGAGAGGACAGCGCTCACGGACGGCCAGACCACGCACACGCACACGGCCCGGCTCACGGACGGCCAGACCACGCACACAGCCCAGGCGGTGGCCCTCGGCGGTCTGGGTCCCCCGGCCCCGTCCTCGCTCCTGAGACACTCAGGCCTCCTGTGTCGACCTCTAGTCTGTCCACCCCTGTCCTTCATCCTCATGCCGTCCCCTCCCAGCTCCCCCGCAGAGCTGGCCCCAGCCTCCCCGCTGCTGCTGGCCCCTTGTCCCCTCTCCCCGCCCAGTGCCGGTCCCCGCCGGACTCCCGGGCAGCCGGCCCTCGGCGGGGCTTCCCCTGCCCGCCATCCAGTGCTTCTCTGTGTGCTGCGTTCGGCATTTGCATTTGGGGGACCGACCTCACTTCAGACTCAGGGAGTGGGTCTTCTGTGGTATTTTAAGGCCACACCTGGACTCAGCAGGGAAGAATGACTTAAATGGTTTTCAGGGACAGGGGAGCTGGGCCAGAGGCGTCCTAGGTGTCTGTCATTCCTACGGCCCATTAAAGTTGTTTGCGAACAACCTGCGTAGTCCGGCCTCGCCCAGCTGCAGGCTCCGTCCGCCCTGGTCGTTCCCGGGCATCGAAGCTCGCCACCTCCCCCCTCCCTGCCCCCACGTCTGGCCTGTCCCCACCCAGCCCAGTGCGCCCGGCCTGCTGGCGGGCGCGCCCCCTCCTGTGGGCTGTTCGCGGCTCCTCGTCTGTGTCCATGTGCACCGGGGCACAGCGCCCGCCATCCAGCAGCTGGCCCCTCGAGTGGACTCTAGCTTCTCGAGGACGCGGGCTGAGCTGATACATTTTAATAACTCCACGTTGATTTATCGATCCAGGGATGGCTTTTCCAGCCAGAGTTACAGAGATTAGAAGCCGGGAAGATCGTATCGCAGAACTGGAGACACGGAAGGGACTTCGGTGGTCAGGGGCACTGGTCCCCCTTTGAACGTGGGGCCAACCGCACACTCGAGGCCGCTCTGTGCAAAGGAGAGACAGTCCGCCCCTCCCTCCCGATGGCCTTTCTGTCTTAACTGTTTCTCTATCTCATGTCTGCCAGGGGTTAGAGGTCACAGTCCACCGTCTAACAATCCAGCTTTGACCTTAAACTTGAGTCTCAGTCTTTGCACAGGCCCCTTACTGAAAGCACTGTGCAGGTGCGGGCCGAACGGGCGTGGGCCTTCAAAGACCCCAGGCCTCTCATGGGGTCAGCGCTCGGCCGGTTCACGACAGGGAAGAAGATGCAAAGGCGTGGGTGAATTCGCCGGTGCAGAGCGTTCGCCCCGGCTCTGTCGGTCCACAGCCACCTTCCCTGACCCCAGGGTCCGCTCCTGGCCTCTGCCCCCCCCGCCCCTCAGCCATCTGTCCTCCTACACCAAACGAAACAAAATGATCTGGAGTGAAGCTTTTGGAGAGCTCGTCTCTTTGGTCACATTTCTGCTCAAGATGCATAGCAGAGGACTCGGAAACGTGACGGGGTGCATTCTGGCTGAGCCCGGTCGCTGGCCTCGTTCCCGCCCCGGCCCCGGCCCCGACTCCCGCCGCTGCCTTCTGCTCGGCCCGCGTCAGGCGTGTTTCTGGTGCTGTGCACATCACGTTCCGTGTGACATGTCAGTGTACAGCAGAGACCCGTCTCGGTCCACCGAGCCGCGGTCACCGGGAAGTCGGACCCCATCGGTGGCTCGTCCCCACTCTCAGCCCCACACGCACCTCCCGCACGGCCCCAGGATGAGGTGGCTTCCTCGCTGTGGGTTCACCGCGTCACCTCGGCGATGGAGGGGCCGGTGTCTGAGAGGCACGTCCGGCTCCCGTGTCTTACGGGGCGCACTCAGTGTCACGCTGTTTTGTGAATTGATCGCTGTCCAGTCGGAAGGCAGAGGGGCCGGTGCAGGGCCGCACGCCGAGAAGCAGTGACCGTCTCTGCCCCCAGCGCCGCCTGGCCAGGGCCGGACCTGGCTCCACTGTGCGAGCGGTCACTCGGGCCTCCCGCCGGCCCTGGGCGGAGCGCTCAGCAGCTCCCACCGCTTCCAGGAGCCCCCAGGCCTGAGCCCAAAGCGGGCGCAACTGGCGGGTACCCGCCGCGAGGAGCCCCCGCTGCCGGCGTGGACCCTCGCTCCCGTCCCGGGGGCCCTGCTCGTCCCTCCGACACTTTGGGGACCGCGGGTGGAGGGAACGCGTGGGGAGTCCGGCCCGCAGAGCCCCCGCCGCTCGTCCTGATGGGCGTGGGGAGCGTGGGGGCCGGCGGACCGCGTCCTGCCCGCGCCGGCTGCTGCTCACTGCCCGTGGCTCTCGGGAGCGTTTTCAAAACATTTAGGAAATTCTGCCAGAGCGACGGGCCGCCATTCCGCATGAGAGAGACGGACCCCGCGCCACGGCCTCCTCCCGCCCAAGCTACCGCGGACACACGTGCTGCCAACGCCGCCCGGGGCTCCAGCCCAGTCCGCACACGCCCCCCGCCCTCGGCTCTGTCCCAAATTCCGGTCCCCCTTCCACGCCCCTCGCGGCTTGCGATCTGCGACACGGCGCTGAGCACAAGACGGGGGCCCTGGGGGAGGGGCGGCGCTCCCGCTGGACACCTGCGCGCCGCGGCCCGGGCCCTCGACGGCGCCCTACCGAGGGACGACGCGCCACAGCGGAGTAAATCACCGGGAGGGGGCGGGTGTAGGAGACCCTGGGGCGGGACCGAGAAAGGGGGACGAGGCCAGGGGAGCTGGCTGTGCCTTCATTCATTCATCCATCCCTCCGCTCACTCGTTCATTCGGCATCGGTCCCCGTGGCCCCTCGTGTCCGTGGCTCGTCGTGTCAAGCCCCTGCGGCCCCCGTCCGTTTACCAGGGATGACCGATCACCACGCGCGGGAGAAGCACATGCTCGCCGAGGGCCCTTCTGGACTAGCGGATGAAGCGGACCGCGGCTCCGCCTTTGCGAGTCCGGTTCCGGCCGCGGCAGGTCGCGCGCGCGCACAGGGCGCGGGGCGGGGGGCGCACGGCTCTGCTGGGGTTCGCTCACGGTCACTGTCGCGTCCGCCCGCGTCTCGGGGGGAGGGGGCGGGCCAGCGTTTTCCGCTTCGCACCCGTCAGTCGCAGCTCTGGGAGTGAAGACCTGGATCGTGGCCACTGGGGATCATCGGGGGCGACCTCGGTCTGTCTCCCTGGTGGGCTCTGCTCTCCGGGGCTCATTTGCTGACAGCCGCGCTGACGGGCTGGGGAGCAGGTGCTACGTTCGGGGCCCAGAGCTGCGGTTTCAGTTTTGGGTGGAGGGTCACTGACGCCACGAGACGCGTGCCCGCCCGCATTTCCACGGCGCTCTACGGTCAAACGCACGCGCATTTAGGGTTCTGACCTGCAGACCCGAAAGAGAAAGGCTTATGTCCCGGGGGAGGCACCGCCCCCTCGAAGAGAACGGTCAGCGAGTCGATCTGCCCCCCACGCCCCGGGGTCCAGAGGACAAGCAGGAAACAGGTTTGTGGCTCACTCAACGATTTACCCAGCGCCCCAGCGCGAGCCTCGGGCCGGGCTCGCCGGGCTGTGAAATGTCCCTCGTTCTTGTCTTTCTTCCTCCTCCCGTCCGGTCCCGTGATCCCCATCGAGGACCCGCGATCGCCAGGCACGGGATCGCGTCTGCGGGCGCAGCAGGGCGGGGGGCCTGCCTCCGACGCACCTGCCACGAGGCTGGCCTTCTTACCGCTGGCAGTCACGCTCCTGGTGACCACGCGGGCTGGACTCAGAGCCCACCGGCCTCATTCAAAAGTCGCATCATCTTGTGAACGTGCCATGTTAGGGTGCAGTGAAATATGTTAGCACAGAACTGTCGTGAACAATGGTCCAAAGCCGGGTGGGAGGGTAGGTAGATGATAGATGATAGATAGCTTGGTGGACGGATGGCTGGATGGATAGATAAAGATACATAGACCTGGTTATTCGATGTCTTTTCCCTGAGATTTCGAGTAAAGTATGACTCTGCCGGAGGCTTTAGAGAAGCAGATGTTCTTCGTTCTCCTTGGCTACTGTATCTAAGGGAATGTGACTCTACTCACAAAGGTGCCCTGTCACTTTAAGTGGTGACTTGTAAAAGCACCTGTGAGAGTTTGATCAGATGACTGTGGTTACTCTGGAAGTGTATCACGTCACAGAAGTTCTGAATGACACTTACTCTCTCCCTTAAAGTGACCGCTTTCCTCTTCTGAAACTGCGGCCAGCAGTGTCCGGGAGCGGGAGGGACCTCGGCGAGCAGGCCCCGCACGTGCCACCTCAGGGGACCGGTCTGCTCTCTGCAGAGAGGAGAGACGGCGGTGGTGGGAATAAGACACGGCCGTGAAATGCAGTTGATTTTCGAAGTCATGCACCGTGGAACCGGGTGCAGCGGGCATGCGCGCCGCTCCTGGGCCATGAGGGTCTGCCCTGGACCATAACACACTAACCACGAAGGAGGCCGGCCTGAGCTCCCCGGTCACTTACACGCACAGCACGATGCTCACACCCGCACGCGCACACCCGCACGCGCACACACACTGACACACGCGGGGCGGGCTCGGAGCCCTGGGCTTGCGGTCACCACCCCCCCCCCACGCAGCTCACCCTCTGAAGCAGCTGTGGGCTGCGTCGTAGCCCTCACTCCGGAGGGACGAGTCACTGGTCACAGAGTGTGATGGGAATCGTGGGAAATCACGGACCTGGAACCCCGCAAGGTCAAGGATAGACAGCAAACCCTCCGCCGTCTGCCCACGCTGCAGACCGCCCCCTGCTGTGGGCCACAGGGCTGCCCGAGTGGCATTTTAATGACGGCCACCTTGTGGCCGAGGAGTCACCAGGATGACCTTCACCTGGATGCTCGCCGGGGCCGAGCTTGACGGGTCCGCCTATGCTGGACAGCGCGGGAGCTTTGTTGCGTCCCCTCTGGCACATGTGGGCCTTCCTGACGGCTGGGGCAGGCCGGGGCAGGCAGTGTCAGCCCCGCGATGGCAGCTGAGGACGCGTCACGCAGGCCGGTGCGACCTGAAGCCAGAGAACGTCCTTCGTCGGGGTCACGCCATCTGTTACGCCCCTCCCAGGTGCTGTCCTGGGCCTCTCTGGTGGGCTTCTTGCCAGCCTAGGCCCCCTGTGACCCCCAGACCCCTGCCCCCTGGCCCCCGTCCTTCCTGGTGCTGTGGAGGGGGGGGCCCGTGACGCCCCGGTGGGCTTCCTTCCTGCTCCCTCCCCCCTCCCTGTCCTGCCAAACACGTCACCCTCCACGCCAGGCACGAGAGGCACAGGCAGCCAGGCCGGCCCCTGAGCCAGGTTCCAAATGGCCTATGATTTTAGCCAGAACTGCCCTCGAAATGCTACTTTACATTTTCACCCAGTTGCGACACAATTCGAGTCCAGCATGCTTTCTTTTGCGGCAAGAGGCAGAGCACGTCGGAGATGCCGTCTGGTGAAAGGGAAGAATCGACAGGCCAAGGCCGCTCTCCCGAGGCTCTCCGCGTCCCTCACCGCTCTAATTTCACCAGGTCACGAAAGTGGTCTGCCACGCCTGGCCATTCTCAGCCCCGCCCGTGCAGCAAAGGGGACCCCGCCCTGTCACCGGGAGAGCCTGCTGACCCCGACGGGAAAGCCCTCGCTTCCGGTCGCCCCTGCCCAGGAGGCACGTGCTCTCAAGTTCGCAGGGTATAATCGCGCCAGGTGCGAAAGGTGGCTGCAGGCAGCTCTGCCAAGTACTGTCACACGCTCGGCAACTCTTCCGAGCTTAAATGATGTATTTGTAACTTATTACCATGTTCCAAGTTACTTTAAGAGATCTCCGAGCAACGCGATATTCGCACAGCTTTTCCAGCCGGCGCACTTTGAAGAGGTATATGCGTGTGTAATAAAAACACCGTGATTGAATTCATGTCATTACCGGAACGACCAACACTGGTTAACCGAAAGCAATATGGATGTGCAAATACTCATTAATAATCCAGCTTTAACTAGCTCTAATAAGCTTTTTGTGAAAACCAGTAGTTACTTCCCAAAACAAACACTTCTTAATTTTTCTGGTCTATTTTCATTCTAGTCGATTCGCTGTCACAGCTGGATGCAGCTAAGCAAACTAATCTGTATTTATAGACGCCAGTTTTCATTCAAACCCTGTACGGCAGGTATCAACGTAAACATTTCTCTAGGATCCAATACGTAGTAGCAAAAATACATGCCCTGCAGAAACCGAAAAGATCGTAACGCACAGCGCGAGAGCCGATGGCGTTTTCACGGTTTCACATTAGTCTTACGCTAACGCCTTCTGCTTGCGTCAGCCCTGGTCGCTAAGGTTTAAAAACACACTCTCAAGAGGCTATCTGGAGAAGGGTCATTTCCATTCATTATTTAAACCGCTTCTCAGGGTGAAGCGTTCACACCTGAATTCTCTCACGAGAGACCTGGCTTCCTTCCAGGTGGAAAGGGCAGAGTGGGGGCTGGGGTGGGGATGGGGTGATGGGGATGGTGTGGTAGAGATTTGGGGATGGGATGGTGGGGATGGTGGGGTGGGGGACGGGATGATGGGGTGGGGAGCGGTAAGGCCCACAGTGCCTGGGAACTGCCTGGGAACTGCGACCTCCTGTGCAGGTAGCAAGCATATGTCACACGTAAGTCACATGTAATTTCTACAGCATTTGAAGGGCCGTCACCCAGGACAGCAATGAGCCTACAGGTCACACCACCTCAAGGAACCAAGAAGCCCTGTGTCACCACTGCTGGTGGAGGGGCCTCGGCGCTACCCCCGCTGGGCAGAGTCCGCAGCGGCTCGTGTCCCCTAACGCCCTCCCACTGCACCCCGGGGGTCCCCGTGGGGACCTGGACGCCGCCCTCTGCCTGCACGGCGACGAGGGTCCCTCACCATGGCCGTGGCTTCTCCCTGACTCCAGGATGTGTCCAGCTCCGACCATCGTGGCCGCTGTCTGGCGCCAGCCCGCCCCAGAGGCCTGTCCTCCACGATGGCTCGAGGGCAGGCGACCGCCTTTCTGCATTGGGAGCCGCACTGTGCGGGCGCCTGAGGGGCGAGCACAGAGACGCTCTTAGCATGGCTGCCTGGGCCCCACACCAGGCCCTACACCAGGCCCCGCACCAGGCCCTGCGGTCAGCCCTGCCCCGCAGAGCCTTTTCTGTCCGTAGCCTGCCTGTTCCGGGCCAGAAAGGAGGGGAGGAAACCTGGGGACCACCTGGCCCGCCCTGCTCAGAGCTGTCGCTGGTGCCTCCCACCCGGGCACTCGTGAGGGGCGCCAGCCCCGGCAGCCCTAGGCGCCCCCAGGCGCCCCAGAGAGCAAACCCGCTTTCTCCGGGGGGCGCTGACGCGTGCAGCTCAAAGTTTTCAACGACTTCTACATAAATGAACTCATTTATCCCGTGACACAGAGTCCACGGCAGAGTGTGGGGAAGAGCCCGACGAGGCAGCGCAGTGCCCTCTCTCCCCACGAGGGGCCCGCTCCTGCGACACAGCCATCCTTCGGAGCTGGGGGCGCCCTGGCATGTGGGTTCGTGGGCTGGCGTGCCCACGGTCACTCTCGGCGGTGTGCTCCTTACCGGCCGGCGGGGTAGGGGAGCACCCCTGGACTCCAGGATGCCTTCCCACACACTGTGGTGATGTCTCTGAGGGGATTTGTGCCACAGTCGCCAGGTGGGACAGGAGTTAAAATGGCAAGTGTAGGTGTCTGGCTTCGAAAGGAAGCCAGCAAATATTTCCAGGTGGGCGGGAAGGCTGGAGCACCTCCCAGCGGTGACAAAGTCCCTGCGGTTTGGGGACAGGACGGGGGTTTGAGGACGCTGGACGGTGACGAGAACCGTGCAAAGCTTCCCTTCCAGCCCCGTGAGTCGCCATTACGTGTCTTGAATTACCCTGTCAGATTCAACACCCCGTATAAATGAAGCCACTTTTAATCATCCAGGAGAGGCCGGGTGACAGATACAGATATTATACTCCGCTATATGGAAATAGCCTCGGAATGTCATTAACTTTTGAATTAACAATGAGCCTTGATTGTTTGAGAAAAGGTGACATATTTCCCCATTTAGAGTTTGGGACGAGAAGTTAATTTAAATGCCAAAAGTACATATATTTGAGTAACATGGTGTCAAATAAATCTTTTAGCATTAATATAAAAATGCCATTTGTGAAAGCTGTAAGGATGTGGCTAGAGGCAGGCTTTCTTAAACAGTCTCACTCAGGCGAGACCTCTTCAGGCTTCGGTCCATTGTTCTACGCCCACTGGTGTTTTCCTCCACTGGCCGTGGCGGAGGCGATGCTGTCAAGTGAATGGTCACGGAGCGCGGACCGTGGCACGATGCCGCCCTCCGTGCCTCCCGCTACGCAGCATCTCACGGGTACCCGCGAGGCCGAGGCTTGGGGGCGAGCACCTTTTCTGAGGTCACCCATCTGAGAACCTGGCTCCTGGTCCAGCCAGCTCTCCCGGAAGGTGCCAGGGCCAGGGGCACCTCGGTGCCACAGGACGAAGCCACCAGGCCTGTGCTCAGCCCAGGGGAAGGCGAAGCGGCCCGCTGTCCAGCATCTTCTGTCTGCTTCACACATCGCCAGGTGCTCAGATGTTTGTGATTCCTGTGCCCACCTTACAGGTGATAGTGGGTCCACCTGGCCCCCCCCCTTTTAAACCAAGGTGAGAGAACTTCACCGACCTGCCTGGTCACAGGGTTCCCGCAGGGCAGGCGCGGGCTCAGTGGGCTTCTGTTCTGGGATTCCAGGGCCATTCACTCTTCGTCACCTTGGGGGGCTTTTGCAGCTAGGGCAGCAAGAGCATGCTTCTGACGGTCAGAAACTTCTAGAACAGGAGGCGTTGTGAACAACGCGCAGCCTCCCCGCATGCACGTTTCCGCTCTCTCTCCAAGGCCCGGTCCGCGGCGGGCCAGGCTGGAAGGGGGCCCAGTGCGTCCCCCTGCGGTGCGATGCCCGCGCCCGCCGCCTAAGCGGAAGTGGGCGGAAGGCGGCCGACGAGGGCGAAGCAATGTCGCCTTTCAGGGAGGGCCGCGAGCAGGCGCCAGGCCTAGCAGCTTGTCACGGCCGAAGGGGCTCCAGGGGCCCACCGACGTTTTGACTTGAATCGTGAGGAACACGCAGCTGAGCGAGGAACAGAAAGTGGGGGACGCTGGAAACTGAACGTGGAAGCGAGCGAAGCGTTTGACGCCGGGCTGGCCGGCCGGGAGGCTCGCTGCTGCCCGGGCCACGCGGCCGGGAGCGTCGTGTGCGCATGATGCGCGCACCGATGGACGATCCATCCATATTTACGGGGGAGCCGCCCAAACGCGAACCACAGAAAGCGATCCTTTCTGCCTTTCAGTGCCAGTTGAGAAGATGTTAGTGAGAAAATCACTTTTCAGAAAGAGACTAATGGCAGATAATGGGTTTTAGACACAGAATGTGAGAGGAAATACCCAAGCGAGAGGGCAGGGACCGGCGGCTCGCGCCCCGGGGCAGGCGGTCTCCTCCCCGGGGAGGCAGCAGGCCCCTGGCTGGCGTTGTCTGCGAGCTGAAGTTCACGTGTGCTGTGCCGCCAGAAGTTCGGCTTCCGGGGAAAAAAAAGAAACGTTTCTCTTCTCTGCTTAGTTGCTCTTCCTGAAAGGCCCAAATCAGCTAAATTCTAGGAAAAATCGAGTGCATCACAGATACGTATTCGAAGGAAAACATGCTGTGGTCAATGCGAAGCCACAGTGCCGGGCGCCGGGACTCACGTTATTAGCACTAAATAACTCGGAAATAACTCGGTCCGAAGCCTTAGGCACTAAAATCTAAACCGACAGAGCGATGGAAGCCCGTGGGTCAGATCGGACGGCGCGGCGACACGGGCGTGTCCCCACCCCGACCCCCACGGGAGCCCAGAGCGCCTGAGCTCGCGTGTGCACCGTCCTGCCACAGAGGCGGGTGACGGGGCAGCCGGCGTCCACTCCCGGGGCCGCGAGGGCTGTTTAAGCCACAGTGACGTTTGTTGTTTCTTTCTTTTCAGAGCGCGGGGGCCGCTGGGCTTTACGCTGAGGGTCACGCACACTGAACGGAGCGGCAGCACATCTGCGTGCCATCGCTGCTCCGGAGGGACGCGCACGCCTCAGAGCGGGCAGATTACTGATGTCCCCGCGCCTCTGTCTGCAAAGGACGGCCCGGTGGGCCCTCTGCCCCCGCACAGCCCGGCCCTGCGGCTCCCACCCAGGGACGCTGCCCCTGGCCTCACTCTGCCCGCGGCCAGTCTGCTGCAGGGACTCGCTACGGAGCTGCGCGCAAGCCTGCTTCGGATGGTTGTGCGTCCTGAGACACCTCACCTCCACGCAGATGAATTTGACATTTATTGTGGCTCGTTTTTGATTTTTTAAACCAAAGAGTCTTATTATCCATTTGTGGGTCAATGACATCTTTTTCAAAGTTTGGCCTTTAAACTCAGAAATCCAAATCAGGGCTTAGATGAGATCACAAATTCCCAGAGGCCACAGAGTTTTCTATGTTATTTCAAAAACACTCAGAACAATGCGTGGCACATGGCAGGCGCTGAATCATTATTTGCTGAATGAACAATCAGCCCGTTTCTTTTAACTTTGAATCTCGAAACCAATGAACCTGGCCCCCTTTCAATTTCCACATCTGTGTGGGCGACTTAAATAATGGTGAGAACCATCGATGGCTAAAGGCAGCCGCACGCGCATTTTGGCACTTTTGTTTAAGTATTTATTTATTATAATTAAGCATGTCCAGTTCTCATTTCTCGAATCATACGTTACTCCCAATCAGATCAATTCTTCAGAATAAAAACATCACATTGATATAATTTATTTAAAATAAAGCAAGAGAAAACTTATCTACTAGCGTTGGTCTACCACCAGTAATTACAATTTACCCTGGAGTTTTCAAAATACCAGATTAGCTCAAGGGTGTTCCTACACACACACACACGCTCACACACTCACACACCTGATACGCATTCCACACAGACTCAGTCATACACACTTACACACAATCGCACAGACTCACAGGTAGACTCACAGTCATACATACTCACACACACACAATCACACGCACACTCACTCACAGACCCAGTCATATACACACACGCATTCTCACACACGCTCACGCCCAGACCCGCAGTCACGTGCACTCACACATGCGCCCGGGGCCGCACCGCAGGCCTGTTCTGGGAGAGGCGCAGGAGGCAGGCTGGCTGCAGTACCAGCTTCTGTAAACCTAGGACAGTGCCACCAGCTTGTGCCACCAGCTTGGCCCTTTGTGGCCTGACCTCCAACAGCACCAGCGCTGACTGGTCACCACGGGTGTGAGCCAGCACGAAGCGGGTTACAGACACTTACGGCTCCGGGTTCGTGAGGATGAAGAATGCATCCCCACTTCACAGCGGGGGGACCGAGGTGTCCCTGTACTAAGGCCACAGTGCTGGAACGTAAAACGGCTCTGGCAAACTCTGACGGCTCCTTCGAATGTGCCACGTCTTAGGTAAACCACGAAACACAGTGAAAAACAGTGAAACGAAATCTCGCACGCAGGACGTTGGCGCATTTTCTAAGTGGGAGCACCGGAATCTCCCTTTGCGGAGCCTGCGGTCCCCACCCCTGTGCACTTGCCCCCTGGAGGGAAGGTTAACCGCCGCCCGCCCCTGCTCCGTCGGTCACTCCCACAGCCGCCCGCTGCTCCGGGGCTACGCTCTCCCAGACCAGCAGACGGGGGGTCATTCCCGGGGCCGCGTCCTGGCGAGCCGGCGGGGGTGGCTCGTAGAGGGGCCTGGGATCACGTCGTGATTTTATTTTCATAAAAAAAAGATGGTGATGTCAGCTTCATGAAACACGAGGAAGTGTGTGGAGGGGGCGGAGGAGGGTGGCCCTGTGACCTCTCAAAGGACAGGAGAGACGTCCACAAGGTCAGGGAAGACCCTGCCCCCGGGCCGGCGCGACCCCACGGGGGTCAGGACCGCGGACAGCTCAGCGGCTCTCGGCTTCCCCCGTCGGCTTTTGCTGGGAAGAGGCGCCCTGGCTAACCTGTGAGTCCGCAGACTCCCAGCCTCTGCTCTCCTGGCCCAGCCCCGAGACCAGCCAGGAGCTTCGGAGTGACAGTGACGGGCCCCTGGTGGGCTCGATCGGTTGCCTGAGAACTGCCCCTTCAAGCGTGGGATGCGACGCAGGCTCGGTGACGTGGAGCCAGGGGCCGCGTGGTCGGGTCCCCCGGGCTCATGAAGGACTTCGCACAGCCGCGGCACGGCCCCCCTCCCAGGCCACCTCGAGGCGGGGCACACGGCTAGTGCAGGGAGACGCGGCCCCCACTGTGCCAGTGACACGGGCTGAGGACAAATGGCCAGATTCCCTGAGTCGGCCACAAAGAGCTCGAGTATAATTTCTAAGTGCAAGGAGCAGCTCTCCGGGCTCTGACGTCTCCCCCTCCCCCGGCTGCGGCAGCACTGGGGCCCGTGCCGAGCTCCGCCGCTGCCGATTCACTGGGCCGGGAGCAGCACTCCATCAACGTCCCTTAGCTGCCATTGCCACCTAGCTCTCCCTGTCCCCGGGCGCCCTGCTCACAGGAGAAAATTATTCACTGGCTTGTATGTTACATGCAAAACAAACTATTTTTAGCTGCCTACATCCATCACCTCCCTTGGCTACCGAGGCTCGGCCGGGGGAGCGGCGCGGAGGAGGACAAAGGAAAGCTCGCGCTTTTCCTCAAGAGAGCGAAAGGAGCACACGCTGGGGGTGACACGGGTTATCACGGGCGGCGACAGAGAAACGTGCGGGCTGCTCCAACTGCTGTCACCAGCGCTTTGTCTTGTCCTGCTTGGCACCAGCCTGGAGTGGACAGTCAATGACACGCCGGTGTGCAGGCAATTTTTCTTGTCTGCACGAGCGAGCACCACAGAGTTCCCTGCCACGATCCAGTCTCACGCAGTGACGAGGGGCAGGGAGCCTTCAAAACGACTTTTTGGATCAAGTGACAGATTGTACTGGCGTCGAACTCTTTTTGAGGTTTGGGGTTTTTATTTTGTTTTGCGGATGTTTAAATTTATGACACGAGGCTTCACGCTCAAAAAGAGACCGTTCCAGTGTGACTTTGTCATGCTGATCGGCACAGGCACTTTCGGAACCGCGTGTCACGTGCGCTCGGACACACAGGAGAGACGGGGCAGAAGGCGAGGTTCCAGCGACCCGCCGAGCAGGGTCGCTTGGATATGACAGAAACGGACATTTGGCAAAAGCCTCACACGTGGAAAATTTTCTTAGCTAGGAGACCCGGCAGGCTGCTTGCGGGGCTGGAGGAGGTGACACGGAGTGGGACCGAGCCGGGCGCATGGACGCGCCGCGTGGCCCAGTCTCCTCGTGGCACAGCCGTTGTGGTTCGGAGTTTCAGGCTGGGTGACAGGCGGTGCCTCGGGAGGTCTCACAAGGGCGTCGAGGGGCCCCGGGAGGAGACGCACGTGGCCCTCTGAACCCGGAGCAATGCACGGCGGGAGGAACCCCTCCCACGCCGGCGGGGGTGGCGGGCGGCGGGCGCACCAGCACAATCACTGCCCAGGTGAGAGCCTCACACGTGGCCTCGGGCAGCGGGAAGACAGTGCGCATCCCGGAGCAGCCGGGCTCTGACGACTTCCGGGCCTGGCGTCGGGGCGTTCACAGACAGACCTGCCGCTCAGACGGGGACGTGCGGGCACATCGCCTGGCCAGCTGGAGGGCCCGCTGACCACGCTGTCGCTTCTCTTCCTGGGCCGCCCTGACGAGGTGCTGGGGACGCCGAGGGCGCCAGGGCCGTGACGCACGGGCAGGACACGGGCGGGAGGAGGGCGGGGCAGGTGCCTCGGGCGGCTGGGTGCGCTCGCTCGGGAGGAAGCAGAAGCCCGCGGCACGGGAGTCGTTTGCGGGCCTCGCCGCGTCCGGAGGGCCGGCCGTGCCCTGACCCGAGGCCCAGCCGTCTGCCCGTTGCTCAGAGAGGCCGGCTCCTTCCCCGCGGGGCCCTCGCGACGTGCGGCGTCGGCTGTTTCTCCGTGGCTGTCCCACGGGGGCCCGAGGCCTGGCATTGGCTCTGCAGCCGGGGGAACCGGCGTTCTCGAGAAGGACACACGCGCTTCCGGGTGTCTCCACGGGACGCCCGCCCGCAGGCGAGGGCCACCAGCAAGTGCCGACGCGCCGTGGCCACGGGCGTGTCATGTTTCGTGGCAGACGGGGCAGCTGTTCCCTGGACTAGGCTGGCTGCCGGGACGAGGTCAGCCTGCCCTTCAGAAACGCTCCGCGGTGGAGGTCACCTCGAGGATGTCGGTCAGAGAGCCCCACGCTTCTCCTTGTGCCGAGGTGACCCCTGCACGTGCTCCGGACACCTGGCTGGTCCCACGTGGACCGGGCTGCTCAGTGTTGTCCGTCGGGGGTGCCAGCATGCGGTCACCGGGCCGCAGGATGACAAATTACCTCGCAGCCGGTATCAGAGCAGCGACAGCCCCCTCCATGGCCCCTCCAGATGGGCCTGATTACACGATTCGCTGGCGGCGTCTGACGGCTCCATCAGCCTCTCGCGAACAGCTCAGGTGAGTGTCTCCACGGGAGCAGCTGGGGGCCGGTGTGTGGTCACCAGAGGTCAGCTGTCCAGGCCCGCAGAGGCCGAGCTCCTGCGCCAGCCCCTCCCGCTGGGGTGATGGCGGCAGGAGGATGGAGAGGCCTCTGCTGCGGCCACCAGGGCCACTGTCACCACAGCCGCTTCTCCTGCTTCGCTCGCGCTTCCTTCCAGCACCGTCTGGTGATGAACTAAACGCGCGTCCCCAGCACACAGAAGCTGCAGCCAGATGCCCCGTCATTCACCTTCCGGCCACGCAGACACGAGCCAATGCTGACGGCAAAGGCGGGCGTCTCTGCCGGTGATCGCCGGGCCCAGGGAGACATCCGTCCGCAGGGGAAGGGGTCTGGGCTGGTGTGTGCGGGCTCTCAGCTGGCTGCACCTCCTTCCGGTCCCTGCTGAGACCCTGCCACGGCCACCGGCCGTACCCGGCACCCGCGCTCGGCCCCCAGTTCACGTGCTCCACACTACACCTGTCGACCGCGCGCCCTCTGCCCGCCCGCAGGGCTCCTGTCCTGCTCACGACATGTGCCACCAGAGCAGCTGGGAGCATGAAGCCTGCGGTCAGCGGTGGGCGGCGAGGACAGGGCGCGCTGCCCAAGGAGACGCGTCGGCCGATGTGGCCGAGCCCGCCGCCCTGCGGGACCCGGCTGCTGCAGCCCTGTCCCCCACCCGCAAATCCCGCCTCTCCACGGCCGGCCCAGGCCTCGGCCCCACGACACTCACCCCCCGAGAAGCTCCGGGCCGTGTTGGGGTGCTGGCAGACCGTGAGTGCCGGCGGGCAGCGACGCCCCCGTCCGGACTCGTCACCCCTTAGCTGGTTTCAGTGGGGAGCCCAGGGAAGGGCGGGGGATGGGTCGGGGACGTGCACCTGGACTGCAGCCTGCCTCCGGGGCTTCCTTTAGGGGGCATTCTCGGGGTGCTGGGGTGCTGGACGGCTGTCGCCCTGTGTGCTTCACCACCATCGTCCTCAGAGACAAATCAATGAACAACGGGGGCTGGACTTTCAAACGGAAGCAAAAGATGCGAGTCTCTGGTGATCGGGGGTGTGGGGGCCCCGCGCCCCTCTTTCTACGTTGGTGATTGGGGGTGCAGGGGCCGCGCCCCTCCTTCCATGGACGGGTGAGGCAGGGCGGCCACAGGCCAGGTCTCACGCCATCTCACGCCGCCTCACGCCCGCCCCGGCCGGGGTCTGTGCGGCTCACTGGGCCCATTAGGAGTAAACGTTTCATCAGTCAGCGGCAAACGCCTCTGCACCGTGCACTTAATTTTAACTAATTTGCTATTGATCAGCCATTTATTATCGCGGAACCACGGCCAGGGCGTCCTGAGGCTCCTCCGAATCTCCGAACCCTGTTCTCCAGGTCAGTCCAGAGAGGGCGTGGGCACCACTGCAGGGAAGAGGAATTAAAGAGAAGGGGAACGGGGCGCCTGGTCACCTGGAGCCCCCACCCGGGCCCGCGGGCGCCCGCGGGGCTTCGTGGCGGGTGGCGCTGGGCGTCCACGTCTGTCTTCCAGGCGGCGTCTCTGGGCCTGGCTGGTCCCCTGAGTGGCAAGTGGCCTCTTGGAGGACCTGCTTTCGTGTTTCCATCCCGCGTGGGCTTGTAGATGCGTTTCCGGTGACACTTGCTCAGAAGTAAGCGGAGTGTCCTGGGCGCGAGGTGGGTCTCACTGTCCACTTCGTCCCCAGGAAGCAGCGGCCCAGCCTCGCTGTCTGAGGGCCGGCCGGACCCGGCTAGAGTGCCATCTGCATGACGAGTGGGCGCTCCCATTAACGCGTTCCCGCGCTGGCCTTTCGGAAGGCACGGGACCGCCCATGTGGGCCTCAGTCAGTACTTGAGAAACTGGTTTTAAAACGATTTCCTTCAGGTCGACAGACTGTTCTGGACAATCTGCGCTCATCGGCCCTGGGGTCGTGCAGACCCCCTCCGTCCTCACACCTGCCCCTTCCCCCCCGCCCCGTGGGCCCGGGCAGGGGCGGGGCGGGGCGGGGAGAGCTCCCCGCAGCAACGCGGGGTCCCCCTGTGCTGGACAGTGCACGGCGCTGCGAACTACGGACTTCGGATTCGTAACAGCCTTTTACACCTAATGCCGGCTCCCTAGGGTTGGGGGACTTCGCCGCTCTGCCTTGGGAACAGGCGTGGAACTGGACTCTGTACTAGAATGAAATTTCTTTGGGCAAATGTGCCCAGCGGCATCAAATTGATTGTGGTAATGACGACTGAGCGTTGTAGAGTGCGGCGTTTTAAACGAGTCTCGGGCAGGGTTCTCCTGCGGCCCAGAGGGAAAGCGTCGGAACGAGCCAGAGAAAACAAGGCGAAGCCGCTGAAAAGCAGGAGCCGTTGTGCCGAAAAGTTTGCACGCCCCACTCTCTCTCCCTGACGCAGAGCTGCCTATTTTTTTCTTCTTTTTATGGAGCAAAGGTGCTCGTGGAACGCAGGGCTTCTGACGAAGCCGGCGGTGCCGCTTTCCACAACGTTCTATCCTTTAGCGATGACACCGCAGAAAGCGTCGACCGGGGAACAGTTCAAAAGAGTCCGTTCAGATGCGGCGTCTCTAGGTGGCAAATTTCCTCAGATCTGATTTTCAAAAAAGGAGTGTGAGAGCAGCGAGATGTTATTCATCAAAGCTCAACGGTATAGCTGGGCTTGGGTGAGTTGTCGCTGGGCGTGCGGCAGACTTTAATTAACGGCAACTTCTTGCAATTAGGCGGTGCGGTTTCGCCCTGGGACAGGAGCGTGAGGAATCCCTCGTGGACTCTGAAAAATCCATCTTCCCTTATGCTTGAAATGTCTTTCCTCCTTCACACATGGGAGTCACGCTTTCTCTGCGGCCGAAGCGTTCGGTTTCTCCTCCTCCGTCTTGGCCCTCGACAGGCCGTGGGCGCCCCGCACCTCACCTCTCACGTCGCCCCCGAAACGCCGACGGCCGGGCCGTCTCCCGCTTCCGACGCCCCGTGAGGCATCCGACAGAAGGTGACCTCTCCTTCGCTGGAGGCGGTCGCCGCGTGACAGCTCTCAGAGGGCGTCCGAGGGCGTGCGTGCACTGCGTTTTAGAGTGATTTGCAACCCCCGAGTCGGAGCGCCGCGGAGAAGGCTCCCCCCGACGGGCAGCGGCGCGCGAGGGCCCGGCCGCAGACCCGGCGCGGCTGCGGTGGCTCTCAAGTCCCCACCTCAGTGGCACCCGCCTTCCTGTTGTCCCTCGGGCCTCGCCTCCTCCCAGAGGCGTCTGTCGCTCCGGACTCAGCGAGCGTTGTTGGCGCTGTCATCTCGGAAGTCGCCGAGTCCCCGCTTCTCTGTCTGGAGTGGCAGGACGCTAGCCGAGTGGGGAGACGGGGTTCCTCTCAGATCGGTGTTTTGCAGACACCATGGTTCCGAGCAGCTGAACTCACTGGAGTCGTGGTTAACATAAACACCATGGAGAGCAGGACACGTCAAATTAGCAGCTTTGCAAATCTCCTGTTAATTGTCAGCCTAATTAAAAAATTGCTAATTATAATGTTTATAACTTCAAATAACTGCTCAGCTATAAAGCACGGCCTGTCAGGTGCAAACGGGGAACTGGAGAGAAAATAATCAATCGACATCTGTTAGTGTATCAGCGGCGGCCCACCAAATTGACAAATGGATCGGCCGTTGCACTGTGAACCCGCATTGCGATAACACGGCCGAGCCATCCCACGGCTGCTGAATAAATGGTAACGGCCACCTTCCCTGGCTCACCCCGCGCGTCTCGGCTTATCAGCTTCTCGCCCTGTCCAGGAGCGGGGGACGCGGGTGCCAGCACACAGGACGAATCTCCAGGAGACGAGAGCCGCTGACGAAATAGACTCGTTTGTCTAAAGAAAAACATTTAACGTTTTGTGCTACGCAAAGTTAAAAATAAGAGAAAGACTAAAACCCACACAGACACACACATGTGGGTGGTAAACGTGGGGGGAGCTTTTCCCTGAAAGAAGTCTGGAGCCCGGGGCCATGCCTTGCTCACTTTAGTCTGAATTAGTCCTGCAGAGCGTCACCACCTCCTAGGTACTGACTAGGGAGGTGCAACACCACGTCGGCCTCTCAGCTCTGCGAGCGTCCAGTCCCACATCCTGTGCTCTGTCGGCCTGCCTGACTACGCCGGCTCTGTGACCGCTCGCGGTGTCTGCGGGCACTGCCTGTGGTGGACCACGCTCTGGTCCCTCGCTCGTCCCCGCCAGTGTGGGGACCACCTGCTCTAACAACGCCTGCCCCTGCACGCCCATCACGCCCTGCGGAGCGTGGAGGGGCAGGGCACACAGGAGACTCCCTGTCACCACACCTGCTCCTCCTCGTTTCCGGAGGGGAGGTGCCGGTAAGTGTCAGCGCGGGGCATCGTCTGCCTTAATTCAGGAGACGTTTCCAGAGAACTCGGCTCTATTCCAGGAATCATCTCAGGACAGGTGGGGCCAAGGCGATGACTATTTGCAGAGCAGTGGGACCACACCCGGGACCGGATTTGACCAGGGTGGTGGCCGCAGGATAGAGACCTGGAGGGTTGGCCTAAGCCCCTACGGGGTGGTCTGTCTTGCGGTCCCCCCCAGTGTCTCCTGGACGGGCCACGTGGGTCCACGGAGTGGGGAGGCTGCAGGGGGCGGAGAACCCGGCTGGGGTGAGGGCACCCTCCCTCCCCGCCGGGCTCCTGGCACCTGCTCCTGCAGCTCGACCCTGAAGCCTTGGCGCTCGCCCCTCTGAGGGCACACCCGGCCACGTCCCGGGCGCATCTGGCACCTTCCCCGGCGCCACACGCCTCGGTGCCAGGTGAGTTTCTGCTGTGCTCGGGCGATCTGCGTCTGCGGGCTGTCCCGTAAAAGCCTCTCGCGTCGTCCCCCACGGAGGAGAGAAGCAACGAGAAGGAAGGGTGCATGGTGGCTCCGTCACCCCAGTGGGCCATGCCCTTCCCAGTAGGTGGCCGTCCCTGCCCCTCGCCTTGGCAGAGGCGTCCTGCCATCTCTCCAGGGCATGTCTTATGTGGAAGACCAGAGGCAGCAGCAGGACCCAGGTGACGGCCAAGAACACGGATCAAGTCAGATGGAGTCGGCCGCGGTGTAGACGCCGTCCCCAGCCTCTCCCCGTCAGGGGGCAGGGGGCAGGGGGCAAAGCCGAGCTCGGGTCCGTGCGTTGCACGTGTGGTTGGTCGCGATGCTGTTTTGTTCTGGGTGAGCTCAGTTAACCATCTCAGTGTACAGGGTTTTGTGAACCCGAGGACTATGTTTAGAGGAGTTTTAGGGTTACAGAAAATCGAGCGGATCGTACAGACAGCTGCCGCGGGCCCCGCTGCGCCCACACGGGCCCCCTCCTGGACGCCCCGTCAGCGTGCCGCCTGGGGAAGCGGCGCCCGTGCATCGGCGGTAACGAGGGGTGCGTCTGGGCCCGCTCCTCGTGTTGGTCGGCCCTAAGGGCACACCGCCCTGAGAGCCACACGGGGCGGCCTCCCTGCCCGATCACCCTCCATGCCGCCCCTGTCCCCCACTCCCAAAGCCACTGTCTCCACAGTGGCCTTTTCCGGGATGTCCCAGAGTGAGACCCACACGGTGCGCCGCCTTCTCGGACGGGCTTCCCTCACTTAGTCCTGTGCGTCTGAGGTCCCCGCCTGTCTCCCCGTGGCCCGCTGGCTCATGTCGTTTTAGTGCTGAGTGACATCCCACGTCTGGACGGACCACAGCGTACTGAGGGGCGTCTCGGCTGCTCCCAACCTTGGCGACTATGAATGAAAGTGCTTTCAACCACCACGGGTAGGTTTTTGTGTGGAGTTTTCGCCTCCTCTGGGTCAGTACTGAGAAGCACGTTGGCAGGTTACACGGTAAGTTTTGTGAGAAACCCCCGGACTGCCTACCGAGGTGTCTGCGCCCCCTGCACCCCGCACTGAGTGATGTTCCTGCTGCTCCCCGTGCTGGCCGACCTGGCTGGGGGGCCTGTGTGGAGCCGACGGCGAGGCCGGCCCAGTAAGAGGCTCGTGGCTCCGAGGACCGTGCTCACCGGTGGCACCTTCCCCCATTCCGTGCGTGTCCTGCTGGCCGTTCCGTAGTGACCATCTCGTTCAGTCCTCTCTACGGCCTGCTGGAATGTGCCCTTGTCTCTTATTCACTGATGAGAAACGAGATTGGGAGGTTCCCTAACATCACCAAGGTCACAGCCAGCCGAGGTCGGAGGTCGAACGTGGCTCGGCTGACTCCGGAGCCCACACCCTGCACCCGGGATGCCCTCTGTGCCCAAGACACCACTCATGTCGGAGCTGCTTCTAGGGCACTGTCAGGGGCCCTTCTGTGCCCCGCTGGGTCCCGTGGGCTGAACCGCTTAGAATGAGAAGAGAGAAGAAACAGGAAGAGAAGAAAATGGATCCCACTTGGGAGGACACAGAGCCAAAAAAAAAAAAAAAAAAATCCCCAAACTAAAAACCCCACGAGCACCACCATTGAGAAAACCAGCCACGAGCACGGCGATCCTGGAGGGCGAGGCCCTGCGCCGTCATCGGAAGCTCCAAAGATCCAGCCTTCTGTGTCACCAGCTCCTCGTTCCCCACAGGACAAGGGGGGATCATAATTAAAATAAAAAAAAGAAAAAGCTCCGGCCAGCGCCAGCTTCGGCTGGAGCATCTCGAACTGCGGTTACTTCCTCTGGCTCCCTCACTCGCTCCTTAAAGTTGAAGAGTCTGCGTGGCGGGTTATGTAAAACCTTCGCAGCCGTTTCCAGCTAAATCGCAAGCACGCGGCGTGGGGCGTGCTGGATGCTGCCTTCGTCGCTGGGGAGGGGCTGGCCAGCGGGATGAGTCTGTGGGGTCTGGGACTCCAGCCTCCCCAGAGCCGGGCTGGCCTGAGGGACAGTGGGGGTGGGGGCTGAAGGTACAGGCTTTGAATCCGGGCTCACTTCCAGACCCCCAGGGAGAGGGGACGCCGAGTCTCAGGAGAAGAATGGGTGAGGGGCTTCCTGGGGAGCACGTGGCAGACCTTGGGGGTTGGGTGGCACAGGCAGGGACAGCACTCTGCCCCCTGGACGGGCCTGGGCCAGCTCAGACCTCCAAAGCGAGCAACAATGGCTGGGTGCCAGGGTCCGCGTTCGGAGCGGGCCACACCCGCAGGATAAGCGGGAGGACGGCATGAGCCATTGGGTCAGTGCAGGACAGAGAGGATGCGAGGCCGTGGGCACAGGAGAGGCAGAGGGGGTGGCCTGCGAGGGCCGGCAGCCCCCGTGGGGTGTGGCGGGGCGGCCTGCGGACCTGTGGGTCTCCGAGTCCGCAGGCTGCGCAGCGCCTGGGCGCAGAGTTCTCGGGACCAGGTGGGTCTTTGCTGAGACACGGTGACACGACACGACACCGCGGGTGCCGGGCTCCCGGCCACCGTCTCCCTCCCAAGGACACGGACCCCGCCGCTCCGCCTCCCCAGCGTCCCACGGGCTGCCGTGTCCCAGGCACCGCGTCCCCCCCGTGGCAGCCCCGGCTGCTGTGCAGCAACAGTGCCCTCGCTGCTCGGCCCCTGACGTCCACCCCGAGTCTGCTCCGAGCGGTTTCGTTTCGCTTCCCGAGGCCCCGGGCATCGGAAGTGTCGGCCCACAGACACACGCGCCGCGCGCACCGTCGCTAAGCGTCCCCCGCAGGGCTGACGTTTTAAATCTAAGACTTGAAGACGGCTGGCACTTAATGTCACCAGGTCTAACAAATGCTATAGTGACCGTGTGACGCTATCTGTTCAACCCACTGAATTCCCCACCGGTGTGGTGGGTCCGGCTCCCTCGAGAGTCACACGGGTCTCTGTAGCAATGACGTACGACGTTATAACTTTCAGAATGTGCGTGGACACTAAACAGACCCCCGCCGTGATCCACGAGGAACGGAGGGCTGTTTTTGTTATTATTATAGAAATGACACCTATATTAGCCGTTGAATTCAGGAGACGGTGTTGCATTTATAGTCGGTATATTTGTGTGAGAAATCATTTGCAGAGATTGTCCCAAATAGAATTTAATTTGAAACCACAGATTTCATAATCTCGTCTCATTGGAAAGTTCAAGACGATGAATCAAACATGAAATTAAATGTCACATGGTAATTAGTCAGGTGCTGTGTGCCGAGAGCTAAGACCTGTCCGACTCTCTCTCCCTTTCCGTTAGGTAATCAGGACCGAGGCACGTGTCTCGTGACGGCTCTAAAACACGCAAACATTTCATTTCCCTATTTCTAAGGACGATGTAGATGTTCGAATTTGGCATGTTTAAGCCGAGCTCATCTATCGCACAGTGTAAGTAAAACCGCACGGAAAATTACAAATGGGGTCTTTGCAAACATCTTCGTTGATAAAAGCATTTTCGCTTGGTAGATAACACGGAGGATAGTCCACGGGAAATCAATCATGCGTTTATAAACGGCGATTGCCTAAACGGAGCAAGCTTAGCAATTTTCCGGTGCCCGCTGGAGCCGGGCAACCCCTGTTTTGGCAGCTGAATATTCGGGGGTTGTTTATCGTAATTGGAAGGCACTTGACGGTTTGAGTAGCCCACACTTAGCAGGCCTGAAAACAGGGCCAAATTGCTCATTGCAGGCAAGCCCTTTAGATGAACAAGCGCGCGTACCACTCAGCTGTCCTAAAAAGCCCCAAATGAGAGGCGTTTGTGGGGAGTCCCGGGCGGTTTCTGAATTTGGTGATGAAATTCCTATTCTCATTCGTCTTAATCCTCTTCTGAGCCTCACAAGAGCCGTCTTCCCAGACTGAAAAACCTTCATAAAACGGCCGTAAAACCACAGACAGAAACGGAAGCGCCCGAGAGGACGGGGCCTCGCCCGGTGGCCGCGTCAGCACCGAGCTGGGCTGAGACGGGAGGTCGGCTGCGGGGACAAGGCTCTGTCCGTGACTGCCCTTTGGCCAGTCCCCTTCTGACCCGGCCTGGTCCCGCCACGCCCAGTTAACTAAGAGTTCTGCTGAGCCCGGTTGCAGGCAGCCGCCAGCCAACCCTGCGTGACTGTGTGTAGAAGGCCCCTCCCCGACCCCTGACCCCCCCTCCCGACCTCTGACCCCCTCCCCCGACCCCTGACCCTCTCCCCGACCCCTACACCTAACCGAGCTTCTCATGACCATCAGTGAGTGTGTGCCAGACACAAAACAAGTGACCTGGTGATTTTTCAGTTTCTAAAAACATATATTTCTATAATTTTAACAAATGATGTAAAGATTTTATATATGTACGTAGATTACATATACGTATATGTGCGCTTGGTCAATTACTGACTGTAAACTAACTAAATTTACTTTGTAAATAGCAACTCGCTGTCAAAATCTGAGACTTAGAGACCCTAAGGGGGGCTCATAACGTTTCTTCTTCAGGGAAATGTTCGTGCGACAAGCTCGCTGAAACATGGAGGAACAAAAGACGAATGTTTCAGAGACTTGTCTGCAGCTCTGCGGATGTGAGCCAGGAGGCAGCAGCTCCCTGCACGGCTGGCGTGGGGGTGGCACGCGGGGGGCGCGGAGGGGGGCGCGGGGCGGACTGGGCGATGGGCAAACGGGCTCGCGGCCTCGATTTCCCGCATGCGGGGTGCCCGGCTCCGCCCCCACCTCTGCACTGCCCCAGCAATGCCTGCGCGCAGGGCCGGGCGGGGGGCCGCCTCGCGGTGGGGCACGCGGGCGCCACGTCCACCCGCACCCCGGGTCTGTCCCACCACTGGAGACCTCAGGAAGCGGCCAACGCCCAGCTCTCGTGTCCGCGGAGTGTAAATTAAAGCGACAGGACTCTCGCTTTTCCGGGTTACTGTGCGGGGTGCGTGGACAGTATTTGCAAACCACTGGGCATAGCAAACATCAGTGTATGTTAAGTGTGAAACATGAGGGAGATGGTGTGTAAACCGCCTGAACGAGGCTCTGCAGGACATGCTTGGCCACGGGGGCGCGTGGAGCGGGGGGCTTGTGTGGGGGTAGGGGGGCGTTTGGGGCGACCCGCTGGCGGCTCGCCCAGAAACCGCGTCTCTGCGTGTGCGCTTTTCACATGCATTGTCTTTCCGGCTTCAGAGCAGACGGCTCTTTGCGAGGTCCACATTGTGACACCCCATGCCACCCCATGCCAGAACACTGGCGAGGGGGGTGGCCCCGCAGCTGGGGAGGAGCGAGCCCTCGGCCCCCGGGCGCGGCCCTGGTGTGGCGACCCTGCGCCTCCTTCGGGCCTCTGCGCCGCTGTGCTGGCCTGCCAGGGCTCCCGGGTCGGCATTTTGAAAGGTGTCAGTGGCACCCGTCTGCTTCTCAGCAGGTGGCATTTGTCATAGCTCGGGCTTGACCAATATCAGACGGGCCTGTAAAATCTGAACCCAAAGTTTATACAACCTAATATACAATCGTGACATTTGCGGTTTGATAAATTGCACAAAAATTGTTAGCCCGAGGCCTCACGTTATCGCACCAAGCCCTCGGCCCACGCGTCAGTTTGGAAAGGTCGCAGAGCTTGTGCGGGCTTTGACTTGCAGTCTGGGGCTCCATGACACATCTCCTAGACACGGCCCGGACTCAGGCCCGGTCTACTCGCCAATCAACTGCAAGTTTACGAGAGAGGCAAAGTGCTCCCCAGGACACCCAGCTTCAGACCACAAGCCAGGACTGCTGGTGGCCCTGCAAGCTGCTGCAGCGCCTACGGAAAACCGTGTGGGGTGCCTCGGAGGACTAAAAACGGAGCTCCCTAGCGACCCGGCCATCCCGCTGCCGGGTGTTTGTGCAAAGAAACGGAAAACGCGACTTCAAAAACACTTCCCTGTGTTTGCTGCAGCATCGTCTGCAATAGCCAAGGTACAGAGGGGGCCTAAGTGTCCCTGGAGAGACGGGTGCAGGAACAAGAGGTGGTGCGTATAGATGATGGAATATTACTCAGCCACGCAAAAGAACGAGATGTCGCCATTGGTGGCAACGCGATGGACCCAGGGGGCATTGCGCCGAGTGAGACGAGCCAGAGAGAGACAAATGCCATACGCTGTCACTTATGCGTGGAACCTGAGGGACGAAATAAACGAACGAGCAAAACAGAAACAGACTCATAGATAAGAGAACAAGCTGACGGTCGCCAGAGGGGGGGGCTGGGGGGGGCTGTGGGAAAGGGGGAGGGGATCAAGAGGCACGAATCGGTCGTCATGGAAACGGTGACGGGGATGCAAGTGCAGCGCGTGGAGCAGAGTCCGGAACATCACGATAAGCAGGCGCGGTGCCCGCCGGGGCGGGACCAGTCGGGGAGCACCGTCCGTGACAGAAACGTCTACCCGCCACGCTGCACCCCTCAAAGCGACACGAGATAACACTGGCCGTCAACTGTCACCCGCCGCAGAAGAGGAGAAAAGCAAACCGGGGGAGTCAAATCCTCCCGTCGGAAAGTGTCCTCGCTGTCCGTGTGGTGACATGGACGTGCGGCGCGTCGGCCTGGATTTGGGACACGTGGGGGACGGTCACTCAGAACCCTGGCGCCCTCGGTGCGGTTTCCCGCCCCGAACGGCGGAGGTCACCGTCACAGCTTTCCAAGGACGCGTGAGCAGGGTCTGACGCGTGAGCAGGGTCTGACGCAGCGGCCTGCGCGTGCACGTCGGAGCGGGTCCCAGGACCGCGTGGGCACGAGGGGACACGCGGGCGCTGCACAGGAGGACAGGTGCCTGCGAGTGTCACTGGGAGCTGTCAGGGTGGCTGGACCTGCCGCTGCCATAGGGGACAGAGGCCCCCGGGGCCCGGGCCTTCCCGGGCAGTGTCACAACACCTCAGCCCCTCATCCCGAGCTGCCCGTCCCCTGGGCATTCCTGGGGCACGGCCACAGCCTTGCAGGCGCGGGGGTCCTGCGGAAGCTCACGGAAGTTTCACGGAGACTTGAGCAAGCTGCACTCGACGGCAGGCCACCGGTTCTGACTGTGAAACAGAAGGCCTTAGAATTCTTAAAATTCCCATTAAAGCTGCGGCCGTGGCTCCTGTTTGCCCCGCCCCCCATCCTTCTGGGCGGTGTCCCCTCCCCAGAACGGCCCCCTGCCCGGGCCCTGCTGAGCTGGAGTCCCGTCCGTGGGACAAGAGTCTCCGCGTGGCTGGCTCCCGCACACCCACTGAGTCTGGACGCAGAGACCTCTGGCCGCCTTCCTGTCACGCGCGCTCGGTCACGATTTAGGGCAGCTCTGACGGCGAGGAGGACGTGTCCTGTGCCACATTCCCGGAGAGCTCGCTTTCAACAGCAAACTGGGACACTCATCGTTTCTTCTTCCAGAGAGGTCGCAGGCCACGGCTGGCGCAGGGCGGAGGGGCCAGGCTGCGGGGGGGCAGCCCCGCCCGTGCCTTTGGTCCTGGCACCATGACTGGTGGCGCCCTCTTTCCATTTTGAGAGTGCCCTGGTCTGGGCGATGAGCCACGTGAGTGCCTGCCGAGGACGCCGGTGCCCCGTGCCACACAGTGACGGCGTCGTCCTTCCCCTGGCCCCCTGCAGACCCCGGCATCAGCGGAAATGCTGACGAGGGACGCACCAGATGCTGTTAGCCCCGGTGAACGCTGGTCACCGTCAAGGGGACCAGGCATTGCTTGGGGTGGCTCCTGGACCCTTAAATGTCACCTGCGGGACCCGGGGAGCTGAGGCATGGTGCGTTAGCGCCTTGCTGGGCCACCATGGGAGAGTCTCGGCTGCCACATGGGCCGCTGTTCCACACCAAGCCGACTGCCGACTTCAGAGCCACAGGCGGGTCTGGCCCACAGCTGGTGTTCACACACCAGCCCAGACAGGGTGGCCTCTGCCGCGTTCTGGGGGCCCCGTGCCTGAAGGCCCTGATTCCTTCACGTGCCCTGACCTGTCTGTTCGTAGCTCTTAAGTGTCGACGGGGCGGCTCAGGCTTCGGCGGTCAGTGAAAGGTCATCTCCGCAGACGGTTCTCTGATCCGCCACGGCGGACGGGGACTCTTCACGACAGGGCCACAGAAAGCAGCCAGCTAGGGCAGGTCCGCTCTGTGGCACCGGGCGGCGGGGGCGGCGAGGAGGAGGGACGGACGTCCAGCCCCGCGGACGAGAACTGAGCGGTTTGGGGGCCCGGCGGGTGGATGTTAAGCCGCGCGCATGTGCCGAAGAGATCCGAGCATAAAATGACGTGTTTCCCTTCACGAGTCTTGTCCTTGACAGAATTTAGGGAACAAATGCCAATAAATTCTCATCTCATCACAAAACCAAACCCGACAAATGACGCAGAGCCTCGCCGTGCGCTCGCTCTCTGTTCTGAAACGCGGACTGACCTTGTCACCTCCGCCCGCGGCAGATTCCACAGGGGGGCGGCCACGCGGGAGGGGCGGGACCCTCGGCATTTCGGACCACGAACACGGCACCCCGCAGAAAACACCCGGCCGCCCTGCACAGCCTCTGCGGGGCGACGCGCCCGGCGGGGACACCGCGGTGAGGGCTGGGAGGCCGGCGGGCCTGCCGCGGGCTCGGGTCGGGGCCGGGCCGGGCCCCAAACCCGCTCACGGCCGCTCGACCTGCACAGAGCTGTGTCCTCCAGCTCTTCCTTTTTCTTTTTTCAATCAACCACTTCTCAGTGAACTCGGTCTCGGGACTTGGCGGCCGTTACACTTCTCAGTGCCTCTGAACGGTCTTTACAAAAACAGAGGCCGGGCCCAGGAAGCCACCCGGTATGGACGGACGGACGCGGGAGTTGAGGGCTCTGGCCAGCCGTGTGGACAGCCCCGTGATGCAAGCGGCTTGGACGTGGACACGGGGCTCCAGTCCCCCGAGGAGCAGGGCGCGGGCGCGGGCTGGCGAGGTGCACCCCACGGGCTCGGGGCAGCCTGGGGTGAGAGGGTGACCGCGGACAAGGTCGGCACACGCACTCGGCACGCGGTTTGCCTTCCTGTGTGCGGGCTGCGCCGGCGACATTGTGCCCACGCCTGGGGGCGCAGGTTGTCGCCGAGCACTCTGTGGAGCGGCCGCGGTCACCGTGGCTCGAGGTCGACCACAACGAGGACGGGTCATCGCGACAGTGACAGCGTGGTAACTGTGCAGGGTGCCGGGCGGTGCCGGCTCATCGAGTGCCACGGGTGAGGCATGCAAACATCTGACCACCACGCCAGACACCGGAACGCATACGACACTGAACGTCAGCTGTAGCCGGAACACGCGGTCCTACTATGCAGCGGCAGCATCGACGCCCGTCCATCGTCACTCAGTCTCACACGTGATGACAATTCAAAACAGCACTTACTCTGAATTTGGCGTCTGGAAGTTCCAGCTAGCTAATCACGATCCAGGTCTGACATGAGTAAATTATTAATATTTTTCACATTTATGTACGTCCTGCTGCCTGCTTCCCACCCGCACTTAGCACTCCCGCACCCCAGTCCGGGCCCCCTGTGGTCACCGCGCCCCCAACCTGTGTCAGGGAGGCTCCCCGAAAAGCTGGGCCACCTCTGCAACCACGGCCGTCATTTGTGCACATGCATCGCAGCTGTTTGTGAGGCTCCATGTCCTGTCCCCAGTGGGGGCTGAAACCAGCAAGCCAAATCCAGCCCACTCCAAAGCTCACCCGCTATAAATCTGCTAAAACGCAACAAAGTAATGATAATCACACACGCAGAGAGGTAACACAGTTGCTAAACTGCTCGGACTTAAAATGCGGTGCTAGGAAGCCACCCACCTTTCCCTGATCACTCTCTGAAGACGGCGAAGTCACACACTGGCTTCGTAAAAAAGACTGCGATGACAAATGTAACCCGCACAGAGCACCAAGCTACGTAAATGCTCACAGCGTTCTCTCTGTTGGCGAGAGTGCTCCCACCAAGAGTGGACGGCTCCGAGGGCGTGGCTGGGCTCTGGGCGGCGCCAGCAGCCGGCCGGCCAGGGGTGTGGCCGGGACCCAGGTGCCCAGTGCAGAGACGCTCGGTGACCGGTGACTGGGAGCCGCCCCCCCACCCCCCGCTTGCCTCCACTGTGTTACAGATTGATGACATCTGAATAAGAAAATATTAAAGTTACTCGTGCGCGTAAAGTGACAATTCCAAATAGAACAGTTTAAGTGTTTGCATGTCACATGTGTCATTTAGATTCACAGAAGACTTTTGAAAAGGCTCTGAGCAGATGGTACTTTGCTTAGAATGTCATGATTCTTTTCAAAATTTTGGTGGAGGAACATCTCAAAAACTGAAATTATTTCCAATAGACGACGTATTTACTCTCACAAAGCCCCTGGCCAGAGGGCGTGAGGAAGTGACAGCTCTGCCACCCAGGCTCAGGCAGACGGGGCTGCTGGGGAACTGGAGGGGAGCTGAGGTCGGCAGGTGCCACGGACAGCTGTGTCCTGCTCAAGCCTGGGCGGTCCCCCCAGCCCGGCGGGGCGTCCCCGACGGCGGTGCTCTGGGCTGTCCCTTGCCCGGCTCGGGCGGGCTCGGCGGGGCTGTCCTACCGCGCGGCCGTTCCGTTGGTTAGCAGCTCACGGCACCCCTGCTTCAGGGTCCTAGATGCAACTGTCCTTGGGAGGGGCTGCAGAGGACCCGGGAAGCCCTCGGTGCCAGGGAACCAGCGCCCTGGGTGCCAGCAGCCGGGCACTGCGCGGGGTCGGAGACTCGTTTCAATCACACGTGGCCGTGACGGCGACGCGTCTCCCCTCTGCCACGCAAGGGGGTCCTGAGGACGAGTGGACAAGATCGAGGGGCAGGGAGAAGGGCGCGGGAGGGACAGACGGATATCGCTGTCACTGCGTTCCACGCCACGCTGACCGTCGCCGCCATCCAAGCTGCCGCCGCGTCCTGCGGCCCGTGCGCCCCGACACCGCCCGCTGTCCCCAGCCTCCTGTCCCTCGTCCCCACGGACACACACGGGCCTGCTGTCCCCAGCCTCCCATCCCTCGTCCCCACGGACACACACGGGCCTTGTGTCCCTCGCCCTGGCCCCGCTCCCGCTCGCCTGTCATCCTCTCCTGATCGGACCTCAGCCTCGATGCCTCGGATGGAGCCTGCCCTGCCCCCGGCCTGTGCCCTCCCCTCCGAGCCCCGTCTCCATGCAAACCCTGACGGGAACCGAGCAGGTCGCCTCGTTACGCGACACCCCGAGGGCAGCGGAGCAGCCTGGGGTGCAGTCGGCCTCTCGGGCGGCCTGCGGTGAGCCGGCCGTGCACCAAGGGCTCCACGGGGGCCACACGCGTCCCCTCCTCAAAACCGGGAACGCGCCAACGAGGGACGCACGCGGGCATGAGCACGGCCACAACGCCACCCAGGCCCGGGTCCCGCAGGACAAGGACAGGCCCGGCCCCCGCAGGACGAGGTGTCCCGGCCCCCTCAGGACGAGGCGTCCCGGCCCCTCAGAGCGGCTGGAGGCCGCGCAGCTGGTGTGAGGCAGGGCTCTCGGCCCCGTGCGTCCTCCGCGGCCCGAGCTCGTGGGGTTGGCGCCCGGCCCCCCCGCCTCCTCTCCGGTCTCCCGCTGTCCCCTCGCCCGCCCTCCCGGAGCCCGCGGCCTCCAGTCTCAGAAGCCGCCCTGGGCAGCAGAGTGGGACCGGACGTCACCGCTGACCCGTGGCTGAACCTCACCCGCGCTGGGGGGCCCGCCCAGCACGTGGACGGCCTGCCGCTCGCGCCATGGGACCCCACCCCATGAGGGGTCTGGCGACAACCCACGGCCGGCCCGCTTTCAGGAGAGGAAGCGAGGCCTGGGGGGTGCGCAGCGGGTCGGGGCCGCAGCGGCTCCGGGCAGGCCCGCCCTGTCACGGCCGCGTGGCCAGGTGGGTCGGGGGCCACCGGCAACCCCTCCTCAGCTTTGCCATCTTTCCCGTAGAGAAACAGGATAAAAATGCAACTCGACACGATGACCCAGCCTAACCGGATGCATCAGGACCTTCCTCCTGCGGGAGGCCGCTGGAAATCCTGCCCCTTCAAACAACCCGCTGTACTGCTTTCGGATGAGAACGCAGAGGCCGAATCGCAGGTGGTCAAGTTCTCATCAGCTACGCGCAGAGTCACTCGCTCTCTGACGCACTCGACCTCTGTGCTGGGGATAGATGTGTCACCTGCCCATTCGACGGCCTCCGTGGCAGCACCTGCCTGAGCCTGTCACTGCACAGGAAAGATGGACAAAAGCTCGCGTGAGAGAAAAGCCCTCTCCAACTTTTAGTCTCGTTGATAAAACACTTCCCCGGCGGGGAGCGGGCTTGGGCGTTGCCGCAGAGAACTGTCTGCAGAGCGCGGGCATCGGCTGCGGCCTCCCGTGCGCAGGCTGGTGAGGGCGCAGTATCACCTGCCCCCAGGGGGCTCCCGAAGGGTGTGCCCGGGACGGTGACCCGGAATGCCAGCGTGCTGAGCAGAGAAAGGGGCACTGCTGGCTTCCTTACCGTCTCTCCAGAGGTTCAATCTCATGCACGTCGTGTGGCGGCAGGTGGCGTGCAAATCCCCCGTCCGTACTTGATTATTCTTATAACAGTTACACGTCGGTTCAGCTTCAATGCCAGGGAGTGAGGGTGTCTGTGACACACCTGCTACGCGTTCACGCTGTGTGTAATCCACATGGAAACGCGGGTCAAAGTTCGGTGCGTGGTGTGAAATTCGGAGCTTTGAAATCCGTACTTACCGCGAAGAGCGAGCCACTCCACACGTGAGAGTGATGTGACCCGGAGCCCGTCCACTGCCCTGCAAAGGGCCGGGTGGAAAGTGCGATTAACCTATTGCAGGGTCGATGGAGTATCAATGACGTATGTGCTTGCTTTGTCTCCCGGATGCTGATTTTTAACTCTTTCGTGGTCCTAAACTGAACGCCATTAGGGCCTCGAGCACTTTGCATGCGACTGCGCACGAAGGCAAGCTGCTCTTGGGGTCCCTGAGCATCTTCTGGGTGCGGAGCACAGGGCAGGGGACAGAGGCGGGGGTGACGTTTGGCGGGGCCGCCACCGGGAACCTGGGCCCACCTTAGACTCGGTCAGCGTGTGGAAGCTCGGTCGACGTTTGCACTGAAGGCACTTTGCAATCGAGGGAAGAGAAGTCAGGTACACAATGGGCAACCGGAAACAGGCCACGTGCAGCCGCAGGTGCAGCCCGGCCTCGAAGGCCGGCGCGGGCCATGGGCGCCCGGGCGGAGCTGCCCAGAGGCAGGTGCCGTGAGGGGAGGGTCCGCAGCTTCCGGGGGACATCTGGGGTGTAATCTGCACCCTGGATCAGGCCTTAGACCTGTGGCTGCTGGGCACAGAGCACGGGTGTGTGTCCAGGGGGCTCTCTTCAGGCGACAAGGGCTTTGCTCTCGGACCTGAAGGGTGCCCGGCCACTCTGCTCTGAGGGGCGAGGGCTAAGGGGGATTATGCACCTCTGAGGTTCTAAGCAGCAGAAGGAGCAGCAGACTGAGCACCAGAAGGTCTGGGCAGGAGGTCAGCTCGGACATGCCCGGGGACCTGGGAACCTCAGCTGACAAGCAGAGATGCCAACGGCCCTGTGTGGTGGGGTCACACCCGCTCCCTCCTGACAGAGCAGGTCTGGGACGATGGCCCGGTCAGGCCAGCGCTCCCCTGAGCCTCCGGCTCTCATCAGTGAGCAGGACCGTCCCAGAGAGACCGGGTGCCAGGGCCCAGGCGTGAGGCCTCCTCCTCTCCCCTGCCAGGTCTCGGGGTCCACCATCACGGCTGCATCCACTGGCCTGGGCACCAGGTGCTGGCTGAGCGCTGTCTACGCGTGTGTGAGATGCTGGTGCAGCTGCGGAGTGTGTGCGTGTGAGTGAGTGTGTGTGCACGTGTGTGTCCGAGTTCAGAATACTTTTATTTTTAAAAGTGCGTCGCTTCTTTCTCTCTCTGCTAAGTAGCCCGAATCACTTATTTCCCCCACAGCAAGGACACACAGAGGGAGGGCCTGGGCCCTGGTGGCTGTCTGCCCAGGGCAGGGAGGGGGCGGGGCGCAGAGCTGCCCACCTCCATCCTCACCAGCTCTCTCTGGAGGCGCCTGTCGGCCCGCAGGTGTGGCTGTGACCTTGGAGAAGAGGGTGACACGTGCTCCCGGCTCCCGCCTCCCAGTTCTCATCCGAATAACAACCTGGTGCTCGCCAGTGGCGGCCCGCCGCATCCAACGGCTCCCCCGCTGCCCCGGGAGGGGCAGCCCCCGCCAGCGGTCCAGCCCGGGACGGTGCGTGTGCACGCAGGAGCCGCTTCTAATGCTGGAAAAAGGTACAGCCACGTGTCCTACGGAAGGGCATCCAGGCGGAGCGGAGGGCTGGACAACAGCCTCCGCTGTAACCAGACAGCGAGGTGTGTAAGAGGCCAATGACTGTGCACGCTCACGCTCACACGCACTCGGTCGGGGATGACGCCACTGTAACCTTAAACAGCCACGTCACCGCATCCGGCCACGCCCTGGTGTGCTCCGCTGGGTGGAGGGAGGGTGCGCGCCCAGCCTGGGGGCGGCGGGAAAGGCTGCGGAAGAGGAAGGACAGCCGGGAGGAACAGACGAGGGCAGAGAGGGGCGCGGGGACCCCCGCAGACCGCCCGCCCCCGCCGGCGCCACGGAGAAGGCGCGTGGCTCTCTCGCGGGGTCGCCAGGACCGAGGATCCACTGCTGAGAGCGGGAAGGGCGATGGGGCTTCCGCACGCGGACGGAGGTGCTGGCGTGACGGGCGGGCGCCTGCCCCGTGCGAGCGGCGTTCCGAAGTGAACTAGGTGACAGGGGGTCCTGGGGACCCGCGCCCCGGTCCCCGTTTCGAGAGCACAGTTCCTGACCCTCTCCGGGGGCGCACGGCAGACGCCCGGGGCGCACGGCGGACCCCGTGAGCGGCCCCATCATTACGCTCTGATCATTTACTCCGGCTTCGACCTCATGACCCACCCCGCACGTTTCCGATAAACTGTCCATTTCGGTTACTTAGACTTGACCTCTGTTGCTTGCGAGCAGAGAAGCACCACTGACATAGGTGCTGCCCTCACGCCACGTGCATGCTCGGCGCCGGGGACCCCAGGAGGAAAGGGGACGGGGGGGGCACACGCAGAGGGACAAGTGGGACGCAAGGTGGCGAGCCCCACAAAGCAGGTGTCCTCATTGGGGAGTTCACAGTACATTTTAGCCAAGAGCCAGTAATTAGACTGACCCCAGAGGAGGTCAGGCTGGGAAGTGGAGAACAGAGAAGGTTCCAGAAGGAGTGGAATGAAGCGACCCGGGGGTCGGGACTGGGTTTTCTCTGTTTTATTCACGATGCGCTCACTGAGCCTGGCCACCTACTGGGCACTCAGTGACTGTTATGTGATGACTGCCCCAGGCCACGGGGCACCGCAAGCTGGAGCGTGACGGGGAGGACGAGGGCTGCCGTGTGGCTGGGGGATGCGCGGGGTGACGGGCGACGAGGCCACAAGGACGGCGGGGTCGGAACACGCAGTCCTGGAGCCCAACGCCCAGGGTTTCGAGTCAGACCCGGGTGGCGAGGGCCACACGCGCCCTCCCGTCAGGGGCAACGTGACGGCTGTTCCCCCGCGGCCAAGTTCACGCCAGCCCAGAGGACAGGCCATGCGGGTCCACTCGGGGAGTGATTGTGACAGCCCGGGTGAGGGGACGGCCAGGTGCGGGGTCGGCCGAGGCTGCCCTCCCTTCCGCAGCACGAAAGCAGCACCGTGCACGCGCGTCGAGCGCACCATGTGGCTTCAGCCCAGGCCACCAGCCCCTTCGGCAGCTGAGCACAGGCTCGCGGGGCCGAGCGCTGGCCGGGGAGGCGTGAGGCCCAGCCGACGCCCGTGGCATCCCGGCTCCAGCCCCAGCTTCTCGCCTTCCTGGTGAAATGCCACAACACCCTCCACCAGGTCGGTGGCCGCTGGGACGGAGTGGGACGGGCTGGGACTCAGACGGTCTGGGGTTTGAGGGCGCGACCCGCGCGTCCCAAGGGAGGCGGGCTCAGGCGGAGCTCTGAGGGGTGGGCGGCGGTGACAGCCACGAGTCAGTGCGTGGGACCCGCTCTCACCCCCGGGTACGTGATCTGGGACGCTGGCCGTGACTCTGGGTCGTGCTGCACGCTCCGCCTTCAGGCGTCCAGCTGTGGCCGACCTGCCCTCTGTCCCTGCTCTAGACCTCTCCAGCTCACTGTCCATGTGGGAAGTGAGCAGGCGGAGACAGCGGGGCGAGGGGAAGCAGCAGGCCCTGGGTCCCAGGGGTGCCGGCCCACCGGCCCAGGCCCGCCCGCAGAGGGCTGATGGGATCCTTTAGAATTGCCGAAACCGGTGTGAAGAAATTGGACTTGAAAGCCCATCGTTTCATCGAAAACTAACAGACAAAATTACATTGCTTGCATTTTTAAACTGAACTTCACTTTTCAGACTTCTGCAGCGTTGGAATGGCTTCGACGTGACGGCCACCTCGATGGAACAGAATAGCGATTTCAGAGCTTTTTGGCCCAGAGAGTGACAGTGCTTTGAGGGGCGGGGCCCGCGTTCCGTGTGCGCCCTGTGCGGATTCCGTGACGTGTCTGGAGGGACGGGCGAGGCCAAGGATCGGGCGGACTGCGGGCCCCGCTGTGGGCAGGGCAGGAGGCCGGGACCCCTGGGCGCCGGCGCTTCGTACAGCCTGGGAACCGGGGGCGGGAGGAGGGGAAGACGGGCTCGGACGAGCGGAAAGCGTCGGGGCGGCACTGAGCAGCTGCCGGGGAGCGGGGCCGGGAAGGGCGAGGCCTCGGGAGGTCGGCCGGGGGGCTGAGCGATGGGTCAGCAAGAAAGGCTGTTTAGAGGGACATTTGTGGGAAACAAGTTTATTAAACTGAAATCTTCAGACATCGCTGTGCCCTAGAATGCAGTGTCTGGTGGCGGGGAGGGCTGCTGATGTGACCTACATTTGTCACCACATTTCATCAAGTGGCTTTGCCTGTGTCACAACCTGCAGCCTTTGTCAGCGGAGGGAAGGTTCCCGCTCACGGGGTTCCGTCGGCTCACGGGGTCCCATCGGCGCCCGGCCCCGAATTCTGACCAGCTCAGAAGGATGACTACAGGTGTCGACGTGAGTGTTTGCAAGTTATTTGGATCGAGAGGCCACATTTCGCTTCGATTTTCTTTCTTTTAAACATTTCTTCCCTAGATTTGATGGGCTCGGAAAGTCCGAAACACGGCACGGGGTGCTCCGGGGGCGCAGGGCCTGGCTTTTCAGTGTCCGCTTACCGTTTCATCTCGCTTCTCGTGCTTTCTGGGCTTCGGTCCACGTGAATGCCTAACCGGCCGTTAGCTTTTACTCGTGGAGCGACGGTGGACGTCACGGACACGGGCAGCTCAAGCACCGACCTGCTTTCCTCGATGCGGGGAGGGACGTCGGAACCGGCCGGGCCGGCCGCACTGCCTCTTCGGCCGGCGACTTCTCGGCCTGCTGTCCCATCTCTGCCGTCCCAGGTGCGACCTCCGCATCGCCGACGTGTCCTCGCCTCCCACGCAGAAGCAGCCCGATCCCGGGCATGGGGACGGGGTGACCCTGGAGACAGACCGACCCGGGGGCAGGGACGGATGGCGGGCGCGGACGGACACCCCTCCGGGCTCGTCTCCATCGTACAGGCCCGGAGCAGGCCGCGCGCGGGAGCCTCTGCCTGGGCCCCGCACGGCGTCCCGGCCGCAGCCTCTCCAGCTCCCTCTGGGTGCTCGGGTGGGGGTCACAGGGAAACGGCCCCGCGTCTCAGCAGACCGGGCTGCGCTGCTGCCATTCCCAGTGCACGGCCGTCTGCTCGGGGAGACGCTTCGCAGGGTGCCGTCGCCCGAACCCCGCTCCTCCCTGCACTGGAGGCCGCGGGCCCGGCTCACCGGACAGTCACGTGGTGACTGTCAACAGCACACGCCTTCGCGGGGCAGCCGCTCGGGCCCCCACGGGGCCAGCGCCATGCACAGCGGGCCTCCTGACGGCCCGCGGCCCGCGTCCTCGGCCCGCACACCCAGGTCGAGGGCACGGCGCGCACGGCAGCAGCTTTAGGGTCCTTCTCATTTCACTCGGTCGATACCAGAATTATTTCCACCCAGACCAGCACTGTTTCCAGAGACAGGCCGCTCCCCAGGCCCCTCCGCAGCCCCCTCCTCGGCCCCGGATTCTGACTCGACGCCACAGCTCAGCCCTCGTGGCCCCGTCGGCTGTGACCTGCCCACACCACTCGAATCCTCAGCGATCCCACCTTCTGGAATCTTCTTTCTGCGCACGCCTGCATTACCCAGCGAGGCCTCGTTTTGACCTCCGACCTGAGGTTTGTCGGCCCTCGGGGTGCTCCGCCTACCCACATTTTCACATCATCGTTTTGACCCAGTTTCATAATGGCGTTTACTTCAGCCTTCAACACGCTCAGATTTGGGACGTGAACTTTATTCTTTTGTTAAAACGGTGTCCGCACGCTGCTCCATGGGCTCGTCCTGTTAGACGGAGACGACCAGGGGCTCGGGGCCGCGTCTCGCCCTCCGGGGGCAGGACGGAGCCAGCGAGCGCGGGGGCAGCGGGCTGGCCCTTAGAGCCCCAGCGAGAGCTCGTCTCCTCCTTCCCTTACAAACGACGGGCATTCGGCTCAGACGGCTGTGACGCTGGGGCTCAGGACGCAAGCTCTGGTTTCTGCCACAGCACAGAGGTCAGGCCGTGGCCTGGACCACTGTCCCCTGGGACTGGCCTGCACCAGCTGGGGGTGGGGGGGTGGGATCCTCAGACTTAGCCACCCAAATCCTTATTAACCAGTGCACTGAAGCTGATGACTTGGGTCTCTTTAGGAAGAGTGACACGTGGGAAGGGACACGGGACACGGGGTGGGACCGGCTCTGTCTGGGATGCTGCACGGCGCTCACTCCCTTGGGCCCTTGGGGTTTCTGTGTCTCGATGCACAGATTCTCATTTAGCTTCCCATCATCCGGGGCCTGGCACACAGCGGAAGGTGACAGAAACTCAGCAAAACCCTACGTGTTGCCAGCACAGCGAGCAAATGCCAGGGGTCCGAGAGAAGGAGACTCGGGCCGCCCAGGCCGCACCACCAGTGTGTGGTGCCCCCAGGACACCCAGCCGAGCCGTGGTCTGGACAGCAGTTTCCCGCACGGGTCGTGGAACGACGTGTCCATTTACACAGCAGGCGGCGCCACAAGCCGGCCTCGCTGCGGGGCGTCGGCTTTCGACGGCCACGGGCGTCTGAACGCGTTCACGCCTTCCCCGCTCGGCCCTGCGGCGAGGCAAACGCTGGGGTCAAGACTCAGCCACTCGAGGCGGAGACCGAGACCGTGTGCGTGTCACACGGTTCGCAACGGTTTGCTACCGCGTCACCGAGGGGTAATTTGCACAGAAAGAGCCGTGCACGCTGACGTGCACAGTCTGATGAGGGCGGACGCAGGCAACCCTGTGACAGCATCGCCAGCCAGGGGACAGGCACACCCCTCACCTCCGAGTGTCCCCGCAGCCCCTGGTTGTTTGTGTGCGTGTGTGTGTGTGGGGGGGTGGGGACACAAATGAGCTCGTCCCCTCCTGCCGACCCAAGCGCACAGAGCCGTGTGGCCAGCTCCGGGCTCCAGGGTGCTGGAGGCCTCTGCAGCTAGGGGTCAGGCCCAGCAGGGACCGCGCTGCCCAGCCGCCCCCACAGCCACGCCCCAGCCCCGACGGCACGGCTGACTCTGCTGCTCCGAGTGTGACTCTTCTAGAAGCCCTCGTACGAGCGGAATCACGGAGCACTCGTCCTTCGCACGGTGTTCTCCAGGTTCATCCACGTTGTCGAATGTGGAGGGATTTCTTTTTATTTTTTAAGGCCGAATGATATTAGAACTCATTCCAAGACATGGGTCACTTCCGTTTCTCGGTTACTGTGAGCCATGCTGCAGTGACCGCAGAAGCGCAGAAACGTCTTAGGGACCGCGGCTTTCCTTGGTGTGGACGTACAGACGCCCTGCAGTGGGCTTGCTAACATGCACAGTGCTGAGGGACTGCCAGCCTCCGCTAAGACGCAGCGCGCGGCGAGGCTGCCCCTCTCACCACCGCTGCTCGACATGGCATTGGAAGTCCTAGCCAGATACGTTAGGGGGAAAAAAGACAAAGAGAAGAAAAGAAATACAAGAAGTCTAAATCAGAGAGGAAGAAGATGACTTACGGTTGCAGACACTATGCTCTCATATTCAGAAAACCCTAAAGACTTCACAAAAATTATTGCATGTGATAAATTCGGTAAAGTTGTAGGACAGGAAATCAACATAAAAAATCAGTTGCATTTCTACACATGAACACCAAACCATCTGAACAGCAAATTAACAAAACAATCTTGTTTGCTCTAAGGTCAAAAAGAATAAAAATATGTAGAAAGAAACTTAACCAAGGAGGAGAAAGAGTTGTACACCGACAACTACAAATCACTGATGGAAAATTACAAGCGATCGGAGCCGAGGGAAGGGCGTCCGATGTTCATGGATAGGAACGAGGTCATCGAAATGTCCACACCACCCAAAGCAGTCCACGGACTCAATGCCGGCTCCGTGAAAATCTCAAAAGCACTTTTAACAGAAGTAGAAAAACAATCCTAAAATGCACGTGGAACCACAAAGACCCTGAACAGTGAAATCAATTTTGAGAAAAATAAGCAAGGCTGGTGGCATCACATTTCCAGATTTCAAAATATATTACGAAGCTGCAGCAGTTCAAGGAGTATTGCACGGGCACGAGGACAGACATAGGGACGACGGGACGGGTAGAGAGCCCGCAAACAAACCCGCACATACCGGGTCAACCGATCTTCGACAAAGGCGCAAAGAATAGGCAACAGGAAAAGGATGTCTTCAACCAATGACGTCGAGAAAACTAGATACTTACATAAAAAAGAATGAAATCGGACCCTTATTTATGAAAAAAGCGCAGGCGACAGAAGCAAAAAGTATCAAGCGGGGCTACACAAAACTAAAAGGCTTCTGCGCAGCACAGGAAACAACCGAGAAAATTGAAAGAGATAACCTACAGAACGGAAGAAAATATTTGCAAACCAGAGGTCTGAGAAGAGCTTATAAATATATATAAAGAACTCCTACGATTCGATAGCGATAAACAGATGGCCTGATTGAAAAAGTGCACTAAGGACCCGAACAGACATTTCTCCAGAGAAGACGTACGAATGACCAGCGGGCCCCCGGGGAGGTGCTCGCCCTCACCCGTTAGCAAGAAACGCAGACCGACACCACAGCGAGGCGTCACCCCGACCTGTCCGAACGGAGCTTTCTAAAGAAACCCGAGTGAGAAGTGCCAGCGACGATGCGGAGACAAGGGACCGCGTGCGCTATGGCAACAGCGCGCAGGGCCCTCCCAAATCACAGCTGCCCCCCAACTGCTCAACATTTTAAGAGAAGCCATGAGCTTGAGAGGTGGTCAGGCATCGTGGGAGAAGTGTAGGTTTACGGCCTCTTTGCTACATTCTCTGTCATCTCAGGACCAGAGATGACATTGTCACCTCAAGCAGCTACTGTGCGGGTTCGTCGAGACCGTCTGCGTGAGGGCACGCGCTGCCCGGTCAGCGGCCGACAGACGCTGAGGCATGGCCTCTCTCTCCTTTCGAGTCGCTCGCGAAATCGGCCCATCGGCCTGTGAGCCGTGGCGAAGGTGACCTGGCCCTGGGTGATCTGGGCTCGGCCGGGGGCGTGGCCGGCAGGGCGAGCATGGCCGTGACAGGGGCTGCAGGAGAGAGCTGAGGGGAGGGGAGGGGAGGGGAGGGCGTCAGCACGCAGGAACGGGACGACGTCATCGGAGCCTGAGGGACACCGTCACCCTCCACCTCCCGACCCCAGAGACCCTTGCACGGGGTGGCGTCCAGGGTGGTCCCTGTGCCTGTGGCACAGCTGCAAACTGGAGACCTGCTTGCATTCCTATTTGAACCCACGTCCAGGGGTGTATTGATCAGTGTCATGAGGTGACAGTTGAGACTTCCTACAAACTGCGACGACACACCAGCCAAGAGCAGCTCGTTAATGAAAGAGATTGCTCAGATGAGCAGCAAAGTGCCCTTGCCCGGACGGGAACGACACTGCTGAGCCACGTAGAACGCGACACGTCTTCTCCACATCCCGCGGCACGTGCTTCGCACAGGAGCAGTCCACCCGTCCCCGCCACAGAGCCAGCTGCCAGGCTCTCGGCCCTGCTGCTCACGGCCCTTGCTGGGAGCCGCACCCTAGTAAGCCGGGGGGAGGCGGGCGCGTGCCAGCTGAGGACCGCGGCAGGGGCTGCTCGCTGCTCCTTCCTCTTAGCTCATTGCTCTTCATACGCTGGGACAGACGCCTGGTCTGAAGGAGGCCGCACTACGTTGCATTAGAGGAAGTGACTTAGTGCCGAGCTGGTGACACGGGCTCCGGGGGGAGGGAGATTCGGGGTGTTCCAGCGAGGCGCAGCCCCGGGGTGCGTGTGTCCGGCCTGAGCGCTGGTGACCGTGGGCAGCCACCTTCCCTTCGCCTCGGCCGCCCGGCTGTGTCCCTGAGACATTTCAGCCCGGATTTGCTTTTCCTCACTGAACTTTAAGCAGAATTTCAAGTGCCAAGTCTCCGAAGCCAAGTGGGGCTATTAAGAGATAATTACTAATTATGCTAATTTGAGAGGGAGCTGCCTTTTCCTTCCCCGGTCATTTCGCCAGCGGCTCTCCTGGGAGCTGGCCCCTCCAAGTGCTAAGCGCCTCTCGCCAGAGCGGGGCGGGGACAGCTCGCCTGGGACCCGCCTGGGACCCGCGCGCCCGGCCCGGGAGGGCGCTGAGTCCTCCGGAGGTGAGCGGGCTGCAGGCCTTCCCGGGCCTCGCCCTCGTCACCCGCTGACACTGGCTCTGGTTGGTGCCGGGCCGACGTCCACCGCCCTTCCCACCCGGGCCCGGGAGCGCCGTGTCCCCCACCTCCCGGAGCGTGTCCAGACCGGGCGTCCGAGCCCCCGCTGGCGTGTGGCGTGGGGCACAGCCCGGGTTGCGGGGGTCGTGGGTCGCGGTCACCCTGTCCCGGAAAGGTGCTGCTTGGAGGGGGAGCAAACGGGGAGCCAGTGGGCCTGACGCTGACCGCGAGGACACGCATCCGAGGCCGGTGCACGCGCACGGAACCCGCACCCTCCGCGTGCGTGGCGCGCAGGCGCCTTCGCCACCGAGGGGGCACACGCGGGGGCTGACCAGTCCGCCTGGGCGCAGCCTGGGCGCCGCGGGCGCCCACCCACCGCGCCTCCGACTGCGGCCCGCCCGGCCGCCGTGCTGGTCACTCCGGCCCTTCCCAGCCCGCCCCAGCGGCCGCGCCCCGCGCCCCGTCCCGCGTCCCGCCTGCTCCCGAGGCCCGAAGCGCTCCCGCGGCCAGCCTCTCCCGTCCCCGCGGCTTCCGCCGCCGCTGGGAAGTCTGTCCTTGCAGACCCCCCAGGGAGCGTCCAGCCAGTGGCCCCTGGGGAGGGCGCCGGCCCCGCGGTCGCCGGGCCCTGGGCCGGGCCTGGCGGAGTCCCCCCCGCTGCCCGCTCTTTCCGGGGGAAGCTGACTTTGCCATCTCCAGCGTGGCAGACCAAAGACAAACCCAGCGTCTCGTGTGGGATCGGGGATAAGCTCCACGGCGCCCGGACCCGCCATGCGAGGCGCCCGGACCCGCCATGCGAGACGCCCGGACCCGCCATGCGAGACGCCCAGGGGGCGGCGTGAGGCCCCGGCTCTGAGCGGCAGGAGGACCCGGGTCCCCGGCCTGACCGGCGCTGCGGCCAGCGGGACGCGGACTCCGGTAGCGGCGCCGGCCTCGCCGGCCCGCTCCGTCCAGCCCAGAGCGCGTGTCACCGGCAGGGCGTCTGGAGACCTTCAGAGCCCGCCGACCAGCTGTGTGACCTCGGGCAACTGACTCGCTGCCTCCGAAATTCGGTTTTGTCCTATAGTTCCGGTTCCAGTAAATGGGGCTTTACTGGAACTGATAGCGACACCCTGTCTTCATGAGCAGGGCGGAAGGTTTACTGTCCGTCTGTCCACACGCTGGCTTGCCCTTTGTACAGAACAGAAGCGCTGCGGTCACACACTTCTGGGTCACTCCAGTGGCGGCAGACCTGTCACAGCTGCCCAGAATCCACCATGACTCTGAGCTGTGTGGTCACGCTCCAGGACACCTGATGAGAAATTACGACTTAGACACAGTCCCTGGTTTTATCTACTTAATGTGACACTGCTGTTTGCTTTTGGATTTCCAGGATTCTCAAACTGCCCGTTATTTTTGTTGCTCAAAACATACCCATGAAAAAAAAAAATAAAGATTTCAACTTATGTCTGCCTAAGAGCCATTAGGAAAGTCCGTGAAACAATCATGTTATTAGCTATGTGTAAAACGGATGTTTAAAATTCATGCCCCTAAGTTCTTCCAGGACAGATGTCCAGGACAGCCCTAGGGACGGCCATTTCCCTGTTTGGAACGGACCCTTTGCACAGCTCCTGGCCCACCACAGGTCCTCAGAGCTGCAGCTTTATACAAATTGGCCATTTTCTATGCAGAAATAGAACCGTTTTTCATCTTGTAAAGATCAATACTTTTGGAAAGAATTCACACAGCTCTCATGTGGGCAAAATGACGTCTGTCTGGAGAACTCTGTCCTGTACTCAGGTAAGAAACTGCAGGTGTATTATGCTACTTTCCTTCTTTGCATACGTGCTGCCCGAAGAAACAGGTGTGCAGACGCATTTGGTGCAAACACGCGGTCCCCGCGTGGAGGTCTGGGGGCGGCCTGCGGGATGGGACTTTGGGGCACCGAAGGCTCCCCGTCAGCCTTTCCAGAAAGCTCTCTGTCGGGCCCGAGGTGACGGCTAAACCCACTGCCCCTGTAACTGCACTGGGCGAAAACGGTTCTGCCACTGGCAGCTGAACGCCCACTGCAGGACGAGCCGTGCTCCAGATCCCGCGGGGAGCGGAGGGTGAGTCACGCTCTTTGTCCTTTTCCAGCTAGTTCTCAGTGTACTAGATTTACTTGCTTCAGCGAGGAAGCAGGGAGCTAAGTTGGGGACACGATAGGCAGGCGCCATAAAAAGATAACTACCACACGGTTTGAATCGCGGTCCGAGGCTCGGGCAACGAGTGATGTACGCAAGGTGCTTTCTCGGGTCCAAAGGGTTTGCAGACCGAGCTCTTTCTTTTGCTCGAGGAGGCTCCATGTGACTTTGATTAATAAATGTCCCATCGCTTAATAAAAATGTTTGACCAGAATTGGCAGGCTGACCCGTGTATAGGAAGTCTAAGAGGAGGAAGGTTCTTCTCTGGACTAGCATGGTAGTTGAAAGAAAATAAAAATGTAAGCAGATTCTATATAAAATTGGGAGCCAGGCTTTGAAGGCACTAGAGGTCAGCGTCCCGAGTCAACGTTGCTCTGGGAAGAGGGATGTCGCCGACGCAGGCTGAGCTGTCACTGACACCGCATAGCGCGTTGGCGAACGGGAGTGAGCGTCTCCGTCCAGGAGCCGCATGAGGAACGGGTGACCGAGGCACAGCTTCTCGGCGGCGGATCACTCATCTGTTTCGCTCGCTGAAAACCAAAGCTAAAAGCGCGCACGCGTCAGTCGAGCATCTCCCGCCCGCACGGAGCCCCCACGGCCCTGGGCGAGGCTGCTCGTGAGCGCGGACTCCCTGGGCGCCCGCTTCACGCCTCCGCGGTCTGCGCCGGCATTCGAAATGCACGACGCTGCGTCCTCAGCGGTGAAAACTAGGGCTGGGCCCCAACCCACCTCTCGGGGTTCGTGTCTCCATAACCCAAACCAGCTTTTATTCCACTGAACACACACCTTCCCGCCACGGGGAGGCTCACAGCTGCCTTCGCGGCTCCCACGCAGCCATGCCAGCCCGAACGGTGACCGTGACCTCCGTCAGCCGCCGGCGTGCATTTTAGAGTCGGCTTTGCCTGGACAGCCCATCAGAACCGGCTACTTAAAAACCAGACGCTTCACTGAAACCTTAATGAGGTTCTTTTATAACCATAATATCCAATTAGTTACATCTGCTCTCGTATTTTCCTGAGTCAAATTACCTAATTTTTTCTTCCTATGCTTTGACATCTGGTTTTATTGCTTTTATTAGGACAAAAGAAGTCTGTAACTTATCATGTTTTACTTTTGCCTTGGCTGCCAGGAAGCTCAGCACTTTAACGCTCAGACGTGATACTATCTCCCAAAGTTTTCCATTCCGTCTGGAGGTGTATTTTCATTTGCAAAGGTTCACTGTACCTACGTCTTTTGTGATAATTATATAATATTCTTTTTGAAAGTAAGAAGAGTTTAAGAATAAAATAGAAGCCAATAAATGCGTTTTTAGTGTCTCTTTTACTGTATGAATAGAATTTGATTAACTGACTGAGAAATTTCCCAGGTTATTTCATAACCCATGTAATAATGTAATTCTTTTTCAAACTTTGGATGAAAATGGGGCCCAACGATCTAGGAAATGCAGTTTAGTAATGTGTGAGTGTCACGATGCTGGATGGGAGCAAACAGCCAAGCTGGCGGGTGACTCAGCCAATGACCCCGTGTCAGCTTTTCAACGGACTGTGTTCCACTTTTGCCTTGTCCTATTATTTTTGAAAAGAAACCCACAGGCCAGTTCCCATTCATAAGCAGTTCAAACTAAACTCATCGCTTTAGGCAAAAGGAGCATCTCTTCAAGTACAGAGAGGACTCACAGTGCGGAAGAGGCTGGGGTAGCTGGGGAGAGGTGGAGGTGCTCCGGAAGGTTCCGGAGCTGTCAGGACTGGGGGGAGAGGGGGTGCCACCCACCGCTGCCCTGCCCTGTACCCCGCTGCTGGGCCAGCGCTGCGGTTACAGGAGCCCTTCCTGGGCTCATTCCCCTTCCTGGGCTCCAGGCACAAGCCGACGGCCACGCCCGTCACTTAGATGATGATCAGAAGACGGGAAATAACCCTGAATCTGATGGCCATTTGTCCAACGTGGCGGGTGACAGTAATAAAGGCGTGAAACAGTCTAAGAAATGATGGTTCTCAGGAAGAAAATAGAAGTTTTAGAGAGATGCAAAACCATAATAGATGACTCTAGAGCAGTGGTCCCCAACCTTTGCAGCCCAGGGCCCGGGGTCCTGTGAGCATCTAGTGCCCGAGGCGGAGCTGAGGCGGTGATGCTGGCTCTGGGGAGCGGCTGCAGATGCAGATGAAGCTCTGCCCGTTTGTCTGCCGCTCCCCTCCTGCTGTGCAGCCCGGTTCCTGACAGGACACGGACCGGTACCAGTCTGCAGCCCGGGGGTTGGGGACCTCTGCCCTAGCAGGTTCTGAGGTGAGGGAGCGGTGAGGTGTTCAGGACACTCCGTCATTTGGGTCTTTCCCAAACTTCACCCCGTTGGGTGCTCGCGGTGAGCGACAGGTCAGCGCACGGTCCCCCACAGTTGTCAGAGGTTGACTGAGTGGGGAGGCTCCGTGTTCTTTTTGCCCTGGGTGTTATCAACATGCACTGGGCTCCGAGAAGTCTTATAGTAAAAGGATTTGTTAAGTTTACGTAAATCGAAACACCCCACACTTAAAAACCACCAAAGAACAGCCAGGCTCACCCTGCATGTCGCTCAGAGCTGGATCTGGTAATTCTGCCTCACTGTCCCATGGAGAAGGGACCTGGCAGGTTCGGACGCCCGAATCTCTGAGCGTGTGTCCCTTACAGCTCCCCAGGGTCCGCGGTGTGGATGTTTCAGTAAGTCGCTAGTCACGTTTAAGAAGCCTAGAACGCAGCCCTGAAGCAGCATACCTCGGGTCACAGTAACGGGGGTCCCCACACCTGGACACGGGGGCCTGGGGAGCGCGACGCGTCCAGCACCCCCGCTTCTCCTGCGTGGGCCCTTCTCTCTGCTCGCAGGGCGGGCGGCGTCTACACCGCGCGGGGCCTGCCGAGCCGCGTCGCCCCCGCCTCTGCCCGCGTGCGCTCGATGCCTGCGTTTGTGGCCCCGAGGTTTAAGTTTTGCATTTGGAAAATCTGGGCCTTTCTGTTTTTTGCCGGCACAGACTGGCCTCATTTCTCAGCGACTGGGGACAGAAACTGCATCAGCAAGGACGCCGGTGGGGCTGACATGTGGCTGCTGGAGCCCGTGTGCGACTGCGGGGGGCGCGACCGGCGGCCCCGGGCTCTGTAGGGGCTGAGCGGCCGGCGCCTGCACCCCCCCACCCCCGGCGGGGCCTGCTCGCTGGGCTGGCGGCTTTGGCTTTCCGTCCACTCTGCGACCAGCCTTGGAAGTGACCGTGGGCTGTCCCAGCGTGGACGCGGACTAAGGGCCGGCTGCAGGCAGAGGTCAGGAGCGCGCGAAAAACATGTTAAAAATCACCTGCGTGTTATAGTCCGTGAGACCTTGAAAGCCATCACGAGGGCACAGCAGGCCCACGCGGGCACGGACGCCGAGGCCCGGAGGGGAGGCGCGTTGTGGCCCCGGCGGTGTGACTGTGCATCGGGGTGCTGAACGGAGGGAAACGGGGTGTCACGGCTGATGGACCCCGCACGGCCGTGCGCCCGGCCCCGCCCTCCCTGGGCGAGCGGTCGCCCTTGCTAACGAACAGCTGCCGAAGCCTTGACAGTGACCTTGAAGCAGAGCTGGGGCCGCAGCTCACGCAGCAGCGACAGGAAGGGCCGCAGCTTCTCGGCGCGGGCGCGGGGCTCGGTGGCGCCCCAGGCGCGCGAGTGGACGGCGCGTGCGCCGCCGCCTTGAACCTGCGGGGCGAGGCGCCTGCGCCCCTTGGCAGCGCTTGCTCGGAATAGACGGCGCTGGTCGCAAAGCCGCCGAGCGGTTCGAGGCACGCATTACTTTTCCCTCAGCGGGTCGACGCTGGACGTCACCCCTTCGACCTCCCCACCGCTCGGATGAAAATCATTGCAAAAACACGGCGCCGCTGGAAAACTGCGTAAGGAGCACAGCGATCGCCACTACAAGCAAAATCGGTGCTCGTCGGAGTGGCAGGCAGGAGACTGAGGCGCGGAACTGGATTTCAAATGCAAGAGTCTTGGCTTCTTCAGCTCGCAGGGGCCCCAGCAGAAACACTGGCCAGCACAGCGACCGACTCATTGTTATTCGACTCGCGGGAAGCATTATAGTCACTTAAAAAAAATGGGGCAACGAAGAGAAGAAAATGAAGCAAAACATTGTGAGAGGTGAAAGTTTACTGTGTGTTTTAAAACCAAACAAATGTTAATGATGATATAAAAGAATTCAGAGGGAACGAGTATGAAAAATAAGCTTTAAAAACATAAGCTTATTATCAGAGCATTTTCCAAATTTACCGATGCGTTCTCCATCTGGAAAGATTACAGTTCTGCTCAGTGCCTGGCTGGCTGTTTCCACTCGTAACGGGGCGTGCAAAGGCACACACCGCACTCACACTCACGCTCGTACTTCAGGTCGCTCAGATTAGGGACTGACGTCTACCGTAAAGAGTAGGGAGATGACACCTTTACCATTAAAGAGCGCCAGGCACTGCTGTGCCACTAGCAGGGAGGTCACAAAAGCCCACTTAGGCCGGACACGCGGGCTGCCAGGCGTGGCGCGAGTCCCGGGTGTACCGTGTGGCGTGCTGCCCGCGGTGAGCGGGCTCTGGCCGGCGCCCTTCCGTGGGGACCTGCCGTGAGGTCGCACGCTGACCCGCCCTCGGCTCCCCCCTTGTCCCGGAGTGACGGGGAGGGGTCTAAACAAATCTGCTAGGCCCACTCTCTCTCTGAGGTCAGTGGCACGAGGGACCCTGCCACTCTCATTTCTGGACATAAGGAGTCGGGATTCGCTGGCCCGTTAAAAACAAAACGTCACCGGCAATCGGTGACTTGCCTGTAAACGGAGTCGAAGAACCCAGGACCCCGACCTGCGGGTGCGACACGCGGCGGTTTCGCAGTGCGGATGAACGGAGCCTGCGCCCGCCTGCGGCGGCTGCCCACGCTCCGGCCCGTCGCTGCCCCGAGCTCCGGCCGGGGCACGGGGTCTTCTCATGAGGGCCTCATTACTTAGCTGCTTTGTGTTAAAGTTGACCTTTCCAGGGTCATCAGCATATGGTGAGTTCAGATGTCCTATTTGACTTTTCTCTACCCAAATTCGTTTCTGTAATCTACTTTTCATCCATTTGCTCAGTGAATTTAAACCAGAACCCACTTGTTTACCTGTGATTTCAACTTGATTTTGACTTTGTATCGCCAGTATAGAGTCTGGGCAGGTTTAATCTGGGAAATTGGAACAGTAAACATATCGTTTATGCATGAAAGTGGATGAAAAATAGTCTGTACACAAACACACACAGACACACGCACAAGGTTGTACGGAATGTTTCCACTTCGAATCCAGATGCACGCCAGCGAGAAAAGTGCATTTAAATCCGAAGAGAACACTTTATAATAGTTAAGCTCAGTTCCGGGGTTTTACTGAATGAGTAGTATGTTTTATTTTCATTGCAGAATATTAACTAATTTGAACATCGCACCAAACAGCGTGCGCAGTGCGGACTTATCTGTCTGCGTGCGGCGCCGTGGTCGCTGGCGCCGTGTAGGTGTGGCACGCTGACTTCCTTTTCTTCTACTTGTCTTTGAAGAGAATTTAAATTTTCCTCACCTCTAATCTTAATTCATACCAGCCCTTAAATATCTCTACTGTGTATGACAATTAATGTTGATCTTGCGGTTCACTCCACATATCATACAGAAAACTGGAAAATGAAGATGTCGAGTGTCTGAGTTGGTTCAACAATCAAAGGCTGCCTTTGACCTTAGCATCAGGAAGTGTTGCCACGGATGCTGCTTAAGCAAACGAAAGCACAGTGGACATATATACATAAACATGTGTGCATGTGTGTGTCACATCTACACACGCCGCCGCACCAGCATGTACGCACATGGCACACGCGCACACACGCACGAAGGCATGCTGAGCTGCTTCCAGCTCCCAGCACCCAGCACCCCGGGGAACGGGGAGCCCCGCACGCTCCGCGAGCCCCTTCGCCTCCCGGCTCCGTGTCCCAGCTTCTCGGCACGGGCACCGGGCTGGGTAGCAGTGGTGCGCACACTGCCAGGAGATACCTGCTCTGCTCTGCGTTCGCTCGCCCTCCCGACACGCTTTTCTTCTCAGGAAGACCTTCCTGTGCTGCAGGCCACGTCCACGGCAGCAGCGCCTGAGTGCAGACCGGAGGCTTGGGGACAGGCTCAGGCTCCTCCGCCATCGAGTGTCTCTGGGAAGAGGGCTGATGACCTGGCAGCCTGCCTTCGTCTTCCGAAAACGTCTCTAAAGGTGACTATGGCTGTACTTTAGTGTCTATTGTGGGCTGAGTTGTGGCCTCACACCCCCCCAACCCATACACTGAAGCCCCAACCCGGGGACCTCAGAATGCGACTGTGTTTGGAAGTGGGGTCTCTAAAGAGATGAGGAAGGTAGAACGGGGTCACTGGGTGGCCCCGATCCCGTATGACTGTTGTCCTTATAAGGAGATGAGGACACAGACCCAGAGGAACGACCGCGGGACGGACGGCCATCTGCACGCCAAGGAGGGAGGCTGCAGGAGGCACCGGGCTACCTGCGTCTGGTCTGGGACTCCGGTCTCCAGCCCGTGGCACAACAAACGTCCACTGTGTTAGGGCACCCGAAGTGACTGCTACCATCTACGTAGACTTTTTGGTATAGTTAACTTAGACTGATAGGTACGAAAGTCTCTCCTACTCCAAATTTTAGCTTAAAAGTTCATTAATAGGTCACCTCAACACGACAGACATTGCTATTCAGCGTATGAACGTGCGTATATGTACGGACGTGCACAGATGTGTACATGAAACGTACACATCACAGCCTTATAACGCAGACTGCGGATTTTACGGACGAGCCAAGGGCGCACCAAGGAGCGTCGGGAGCAGAACGTCCAGCGCGCCCTGCTCCCGCTGCCTGTGGGCCCGATGGTGGCCGGCTGAGGCCCCGTGGTCGCCGGCCTGCACGCGACAGCGATCGGAGCTGGCCGGACACGCCGAGGGAGGCTCGGTGCCAGCCGCTCCACGGCGCGGGCCCCCCTTGCACGGCAGACTCGGCCACCCGGTGGGTGTTTCTCTCCATCCACCTGCTTCAGCCGGGATGTGAGTGGACTCCATATCCCCCTCCCGGACCGGAGCGTCCAGTGGTGTCACGTGGACGGTGCCACGCAATGTCCTGCTTGTTTTCTCTCCATCAACGCTGGGGCTTGTTTCTGACGTGATCGGAACGGTCAGTCCTTCCTGAGCACGTGGCCATGCCCACCACACTGCGGTGCCCCCCGGTCCCAGAGGACTTGCGGTGGACCGGGCGGCACTCAGGGGACACCAAGGGACAGCTCCAGAGGGAAGACTCCTGCTTCTGGGGCAGGAGACAATGGGACATTCGCCCGTTTGCAGACGCGGGTGGTTTACGATGTCAGCGCTAAGAACCTTACGCATGGAAGTGACATTACACGGCGGAAAGGCCCTGTCGGCCACCATGGGGAGCACCCGATAGGTCGGCTCAGCTCGGCCCCAATAGTGGCGGAAGGAGAGTCCAGGTGAGTCGAGAGCAGAGGCAGCTTCCTTGACCACACGATTCAGGATACGGTGGTTTTCTAGCGAGGAGGCGCTGATGCCGAGATCCCGTTTCTGCTGGGAGAACCTATAAATCATTACGCATAACTATCTACAAATGGGGATGTCGCATTCGAGTCGTTGTACGGCTTTATTTTATCAGCCCGCACGTTTATTGCTTCCCTGATAAGTCTGGAAGCATCCCATGTATCACTGGAGATAAACATCGAGGCCCAGCGGTTGTACCCAGCATCGCTGTCGCCCCAGGGAGCGGACTGAGCAAGCCACATGCACCGAGGGACCTGGATTTCCGATGCTGCTCGTTCCACTCTGCTGCCTAATTAACGTGCTGGAGAGAGGCCGCGACAGAGGGCGGCAGAGAGAGAGGGATTATTCCAGAGCTGCCTTACAGGTCACGGATAAGACCGGGACATCCGGTATCTGCCTGGCGACAAGGAGGGACCCAGTGAGTCCCCTCTCCCACGAGGTCCACGGCACTGGGCGGATGCGGTGGTGGGGATGCCTGTGACCACTCGGATGAGCTCTCCGTCCTACTTTCCACGACCTCCGGGCCAAGAAGTGCTGTCCTTCGTGGCAGAGACCGCTCAGCTACACCGCCGGCTGGACACCGTGTCAGTGTCCTCCCCCGGCCTGGGGCAGCAGCTTGTCTCACGCAGACGCTCGCTGTGTTTGTCCTTGGCAATGAGGACAGAGTTGAATTTTTGTGAAGCAGGAAGCAAGATGGTGGCTAAGCTCCTGGGTGGTGCTGGACCTTTCTGGAAGGGTGATCTGGCACCGGTGACAGGTCTGGGGATTCAGGGACAGCTGTGCACCCAAGAAGTGGGTGCTGGCGCTGGAGGCTCAGGGGAGAGAGGCTGAGGACTCGTCATGGCCAAGGTGGTGGTGGTGGGGGGCACCGGGCCCCAAGGGCTGCTCACTGAGCAGTGTCTGTGGGATGTGTGCGGGAATGAGGGTCACATGTCATCGCCATGGACACCCAGGGCCATGCGGCCAGCCAGGCAAACAGGGCACATGCCTTCTGAGCTCTCCGCAAGGCTGGTGCTGGCCGCGTCCCCCCGCCGCGGGCAGCAGAGTGGCCGGAGCCACGCCGAGGGTGCCGTCTGCCCCTCTCCGAGGCCATTTCCAGGGCTGCCAGCATGGCGGCGCGCACGAGCGGGCGCCCCGTCCACGTGCACTGCGTGAGCCCACCCTGACACGCCGGCCAGCGCCCTTCACAAGCCTGTGCCTACCGTATGCACGTGTGGGAGTCTACAAAAACCACACACGCCATTTTAATGACTTGAGTGCCATTCATTATCTGCACACAAAAGCCCAAAGCATCATGTAGCTGTCCTAAAAAAAAAACTGGGCTAAAACACCCCAAGTGATGACATAAAGTCCTATGCACTCTCAAATGTGCTAGATTTAAAACGCATAACCTTGACCCCCTAGATGTTTAGTGAGTGACTATTTCCTCGATCTCCGCTCTGTGACGAGTGGGCTCCATCTGTGCTTCGTGGCCGTGGGATGGTTGGAGTCACGCCTATTATGCACCGGAGCCACCATCAGAGGGGACAGCCTCTCCTAGTTCACTGTCTTTCACAGGCTGACAAAGTGTTTTTCCATCTCCCTTCTTCAAGTTTTTTTAAAAGATACCGTTTATTCTGATGTTTTACTTCTAGGGATGTGGTAATTATTTTTCTTTTAAATTTCTTTCTTCTTCACATAGGAAAATAGCAGCTTGGACTCATTAGAATTTTGAAAATTTCTCCTTGAACCATGTGTTTTGAATGTAAACAATCACTTTCTGTTAGAATTGTTAGAATCTGGTCATTTTCACACTTTTATTTACTGTATTAATGGTCAAAACACAGATAAAAAGTCTTTATGTCCCCGGTTAAATTAGGCCCTGTGTGTTTTTATTCACCTTCAGGGATAGCAAAAGGTGTTATTTTTAGTATTCTTTTGGCTCATCACGCAAATTCATGAAACAGCCTTTTTTAAAACTGTGCGTGCCGGACAGCGTGTGTGCACGTTTGTTTTGGATGCCAGGTCAGAGCACAGCCTAGTGCAATGAGAACGCGTGTCCCCTTTAAGGACACGTCTACTTCTACTGCCACGAGCCTAATGCGAGCGGAGCATCTGCTGCAGACGGGGACGAGTGAGCCCAGCCGGAGTCGGGGTGCAGAGGAGGTCAAAATCTATTTTGCTGACGTTTCTGTCATGTTTATTAAATTGCACTTTTCCAAAAGCAATTAAACTTTTAGGAAATATTGCATTCATTTTAGGGAGAGCGAATCTGTGTACTTCGACGGATTGAGGCTGATAAAATCGTTTTTAAATCAATCGCCGGTGTCCAGGATGCATGCTTTGATCTAGTTTATTACGGTTCCCAAGTCCTGCTTCTTAGAAACAGCACCGCATCCACTTTCTGTTTGCTTTTAGCCACAGGAAGGCTTTGACCGGGCTGACATTTCCCAGCAGCGACCGGCTCCCCGGTTTCGGAGAGCTGCTCCGCCCTGTTTTGATACCACGTTGAGAAGATACAAATTTGAGAGACCACGGAAGACGTGACAAAATGATGAGGCAGGTCCCCCGTCCATCGGCTGCAGGAATCAGAGGTTCCATCGCAAATAAATGAAGCGGCAAAGATTAATTAAATCCATAACCCCCTCCGTGGGGCCCTGGCCGGCACATTTAAAGGGGCGCTTTCCACTGTGTGCGTGTCACCTGGGTGTGTGTCCCCCGGGAGCGCTGCAGGACCGTGAGGTGCGAGGCCCACTCTGCAGGGTGGGGGCTCCGGGAAAGCAGCCTTGCTAACCCCCCCGAGCGATGAGCCTGCCCCTCGTTGTCCAAATGGTGAAGCCACAGCGGCAGGAAGAAGTCTTGATGCCCCTTGTGAGTAAGTTCTCTGTGGGCACCGTCCACACGCATTCGGGACGCAGGCAACTGGATTTCAGCTAAAGTGAGCCGGTACTGACAGCAGAAATGAGACCAGCCTTCGGCCTCCACTGCTGCCTTCTCTCCCTAGCCCCTGGGAGAGTCTGATCGTAGAGTGTGGGGACAGGGCTGGACCTCTCGGCTGGGGACAGCGCCGCTCGTGAGTGTCCGTGACGGAGGGGTGCTGGCGGCCCCACAGACACGTGGTCTAAAGTCTCCGTCTGCACTGCAGCAGCCCACCAGCCGCCCCAGCCCTGCCGCGCTGAGCGTATGCAGCTAACGGAAGCTTTTAAAATTTCAGCTCTTGGGGATTCAAAAGAAATGATCCAAAATCTAAAAGTCATCAGAGCTTTCATTTTAAACCTAAATGCTCTTTTGCATTGTTTATAGAAATGCTCCATTTATAGGCACTATTTCTTAATCAAACATAAAATCCTCTCTTTCTATAAATATAAAATTTATATTACCTGTTTGCTATTTTTTGAGATTTCAAAACTGTTAACCTCAACTATTGGCGATTTTCATAATTTACTACAGATGATAGTGAATTTGTATATCTGTGTATACTTGCGTGTGTATTTTATCACAAAGATGACATTTACTAGCCACTTGGTTCCCAAAAACCAGATACTAATTGTATTCATTCCCCATCAATAAAGTAATAAAATGAAATTATTCTGCTGCCCTTTGTACTCAATACCTGTAACTACAATAAAACATGACTAAGCAGCGAATGTGTGGAGAGAACCCAACTAACTCTTTATTTGCAAATATTGATCATTACTCCAAAAAAAAAAAAGTCTTCTATCTTTGCGAGTGGCCAAGTTTATTTTGGGGAAAATTAAGACCTTTTAAAAGGCAAACATATCCATCTCTAGGTTGCTAATTCTTTGATGTGTTTCCTGGGAAATTAAATTCACTCGTAAATTTGCAGGAGTCTATGCTGTGAGAGCTGCATGTGCTGTGATGTTGATTAAACCAAGTCTGCGAAGAAATCGGGCAACAGCCCCGCCCCCAGAGCTTTCCCGTAAAATAAGCAAGTAAATAAAAGTTCAGTGCCTGAGGGGGGGCGACCCGGAACTAGGACAGTCGCCTTGGAGAGCACGCACTCTGAAATTCCCACGCGCCCCGCCCCTTGCGCTCCCGAGGGTGCCGGGAGCGAAGCAGGTTGACGTGTGACATGTGGACTGAGAATGAAACAGACTTTCCCCCCTTCCTTCTAAAAGTAATGTTCCTTCATCGGATAGGGGGGGGTCTGGTCTTAAATAAATTACCAGATAATGGGATATATTAACAGCCAGGAATAAAACAGTTCTCTCTGCATAATCAAGTCCTTAACGGCATGCGCTTCCGTATTTTCGTGGAGGAAAAACATTTCATCGAGAAGATAGGGGTTAATTTCGGTTCAGGCTCGTTACAGACACTTGGAGGACAGCACAGCAGCCGGGGCCTCGGCTGCACCTTGCCACGTAGCCCTTTCTCGTAGCACATGACCACATGGATGGAGCTGACACTCGACGGTTCGAGTATTTGTGAAGGACACCCGTGCTCTTCCTAGATTACTTGTCGTTTGCTTTTTTATTATTATTGTTTTTCAGTTTTGAAATGGTTGTAATAAGTGCTTTTCAAATCTTGCTGACCAAATGGAAATTTATCCTTTTAGAAATCTTGTTTACTAGTAATTAACGGCCCACTTTACCGACGCAGCGCCTATTGAAAAGAGGAAGGATGAAGGAGTATAATTGTTTTTGGTTTTGTAAGTTGCCCCAAACCTGCCATATTCCAAAAACACTGACGTTCACTTTCTAACGCTTTTGAAAAAAAAGCAGGCAGATATAAAAATTGCTCGAAAGTCTTGACTGCCTTTCCCGTGTGTATGTGCACACATACATGCACAACAAACATGGGTGTGTGCACACGTGTGGTTTTTGAGCCGAATGTCGCGTGCTTTCCTAGCTTAAGTTATATTCCCGTCCCTCAAAAGAGACAGGCGCGATTTCCTCATCCTGCGTTTCCTCACATGGTGCTTTTCTGGGGCAGCGTCCCCCCAATAACCGAATCACCACCATTCAGACATGGATACATGAATCTCATATTTTTATTCGAAATTCAAGTTCACTCATCAGATCTAATGCTCTCGAAGCGATCTCAGATCACTGCTATTACACGGGTCACCAGGAACCAGAGGAGTAATATGAATTCCAGGGAGAGAAAGGAATAGACCTGCATAGTTAGACAGTGGCCAACGGTTCAGCCAGCTCAATCCCGTGGCTACAGCCGGCCCTTCCCCCGGAGCTGTCGGAGGGTGCGGTGCGGGGGCGAGGGGACCCGGCCGTGGTGTGGAGGGAGGACTTGGTCCCCGCCGACCACACGGTGTGCGCCGGCTGGGCATCGCAGGCGACATGGAGCCACACGCTTCTCTGCCCTCGTCCTTAACACAGTCTCTCAGTTTCATTAACTTTTTGTGGCGCTTCCTCTCACAATAAGCCTGCGCCTGCTGCGCCTCTGCCCATTCTGCTCCTTCTGCTAACTTGTCATGTGCATTCCCCAGCGGCCGGCGCCGGCCGGCTGTCCCCCCTCCCCGGGACTCCTGAGCTCACTCTTGGAGAGAGCCATGCCTCGGGGTGGTGCTTCCGAAATGTCTCTTCGGTGTTCTAAAATTCTGTGATCACCCTGGAGCAATGTCTCAGTGTCAGGAATTAACTTATTTTGCTGTCGGCACCTTCCCAAAAAAAAAAAAAAAAGAAGAAGAAGAAAAGAAAGAAAGAAAGAAAGAAAAGGAACAAGAAAAGCAGTATGCCGGTGTCTCAGTCCATTAGACTGACTTAAAAACGATGGTTCTGCAGCTTCTCAAACAGTCCCCCTGCCTGGTTCTGGCGGCCGATGCACGCCACTCAAAACCCCGGCCTCCCGCACTCCGCCGGCAGCCGCTGGCTTTGTCTCCGTCGCCGGCCGTCTCCTGATACGTTTGCATCAGACTGGCAACTCTTTCGAATGTCCAGAAACTTGCCTCCTTGTCCACACTGTCCACTCTAACGGGTCAAATATTAAACGCATTTTATTTACAAAATGCCTCTCTTGCCAATGCACAGCTTCTTTTAGGAAAACCACACTCGTGACAGAAAGAACACCACATAGACGAGGCAGAACATATGTACTGTTTTAATAATTAAAACTACACCTATGAAATTCCTCACACGCATTACCCTGAATGCGTCCTGCAGTTCGGAGATCAACTGATAAAATTTAAACGTTTTATCTTTATATGTTACACTATTTTAATGAGTATTGCCTCTTAATCGGCCTGCTAGAGCTCATCGTGATTTAAAAAAACCTTAAACCTTTATTTCTGCTGTTTTGGGTCCAAGTCTATGCCTTTGACAATGCCCAGGGCACTCTGATCTAAGCACACGGCAGACTTGGTGGGGCGTGACCCACCCGGGCTGTGGCTGGCATAGCGAACAGCGTCCCAGGGACCAGCCGTGGGCGCCGAGGGAGGCCAGGCGGCAGTGGAGTCTGCAAACTGGCAGTGTCTCCTCAAAGTCTCCGAGCGAAACGGCAGCCGAATCAGCGGACGGACGGGCCCCTCACATGTTACACGGGCCACGAGCAGACGGTTCCTGACCACGCGCGCGAAGACTGGACGGTTTCCCTGTCCTGGCCAGTGTTTTTAGCTGCCTGTTTTTCTCCCATACAAAAGCCGGAGCTTGATATTTCTCCTTTGTACAGAAAATGTGAATCGTTCATCAATAATGTCTAATAGCAAGTCCCAACTAAAAATATCACGCAGAAAAATGCAAAAACAGAACAGTGCCAGGTCCTGGTAGAGAGGGGACCGACTCAGTGGTGGGCGAGGCTCACGCTGAGCGTCTCCTCCAGAGTTTACCTGACAGAGATGCAGGATCTGGCTAGTCGAGAAGCTCTTTTCATTTTTTTATTTTTATTTTTAAATGTTATACTACTTCCTGTGTGCTACGATGACTCTAAAGAGTACCTAGGACAGGCAAAGATTTCACGTCCGAGGCTGTGACTCACATTTATTAATAATGGAAGTATTACATCAACTCCACACTTAAGTCATAGCTACAGAATTTTTATTTCAGAGCCTGCAGTTGGTTTTGACAATAAAAAGGGGAATGAAAAAATCATACCAGAGCCACCTCTGGAGCACGCATGCAGAAAGCGGACGGCGGCACGCAGCAATGGGACCGAGAAGTTACAACTCCTGCCCATCACAATAGATGGAAAAATAAGCAGCCCTGGCAGAAAGGTTATCATCTATTTTAGCTCACATGTAAGAGCCCTTGGCACGGGCTCGTGGTCAGGGGCTTCTGTCATTGCTAGATAGAGTCTGACTTAAATTCCTTAACAACCAGCAACACACACCTGGATTTTAAACTGTGGCAAATGTGGACTTACAGTATTAGATCAGCTTAAAGGCTGAGGCTATTCTATGCAATTACTGTTACGATTCAAGAATATCGGGACATAAGTTAGATTCACCATTGTCCTGGTAGAAGGCAAAAAAAAGAAAGAAAGAAAAAGCAGCTCCCTCCCCGCCAAAAAAACCTGAGCAGCTGCCATCACTAGGAATTATGCATCAACTGATCCATTCCCAGGAAAACGTAACTGATGACTTAAGGTGTCCCATAATTGCTATGTTTTCTTTTAAGTTGATCACTTACATTTATGCTGTTAGCATTTCCCGAAAAAGCGAATATTTAGCAGTTTGATTTGTCTGTCTTCCCAAGCTAGCAGCAGACGCCACAGGAAATGTCACCCCCCAACTACGCATAATATAAATTGATATGTCTTCCAGATTACTGTTTCCCACTTGTTTTCGGCTATGAAAATTAAGATACTTGGTAGATCCAGAATTACCAAGGTGTAGCAATTGTTCCTACAGAAATTTTATTGGGAATTGTTATGGTTAAGTTGATCGCAATGAAGTCTTCCTTCGGATTTCTTGCTTTTCTTTCCCAAATTGAATGCTTTCTAAACTAGCATGACTGATATTTAAAAGTAAGAAACATCAATTTGGAGAAAGGCACCAACGTCCATCAGCTTATATTTTATTTCTAGAGATTGCTTTTCTGTGAAACGTCACTCCATACCCTTTGATTTTTAATATTTAAACAGACCAGACACAAACACTGAGAAGCGCGAACGCCTCGAGTATACCAGATCGTTGGCTTTTCCCTCTCTAGAAGTTACACTCATCATTAAATTCTGTGATTTTTCGCAACGTTGATGTCACTTTTTGTTCGTTATTTTTGGAAGACATGAACGGATCTGTTTCAGGATGAACATCCCGGACAACAAAGTGAGCAGCCGGCACTCATTGTACGAGCCCAGAGTTACACTAGAAATCCGCCGGGTTCAGAAACCAAAGGCTGCAGCACCTTTCAGGCACCTGTCCCTTGGCTCCTGGAGTCCTGACTGCCATCCTCACTGATGACTGACATATTGGCATTTATAGCTTCAGGCTGTCTGGCTAATTTCTATCGTCTGGGAAGGAGCCGTGAAGGGCTGGAGGGTTGCTTGACAGCAGTTAGGAGAAGGGGAGGCACAAACTTGTCATCAGCCACCGGGAAGGGGAAACCTGCGGGAGGCTTCGCAGCCCGGCCTCAGGACGCGCCCGCCTTGGGAAAACGGGAAGACCTGGTCACTTTTGGCCATGCCTTTCCGAATGTTCTCTCCGGCTCTCGATTCACTTCCTAAAAGAAGCCGACACCTTTGGAATCTGAAGAACCACACTTTGTCCTGCAGACTCATCGGGAGGCAGCTCGAACCGCCCGTGAGCGGGGTGGGCCCTGGCTTCCCCTCCCTCAGGGCGCCTCTCAGCTGGGTGCCTGGGAAGGCCAGGTATCAGCCCCCGGGTGGAGGCCCTGGGCTGGGCTGGGAGCGCTAACTTCAGGGATGTGCACCCGAGAATATCGGCAGCAAGGCCCCGACATGACGGCGTGTCAGTAGCGACCTGTCGCCGCTGCTTTCTCGCCTGTTCTGCTGTGCAGTTTCTCCCGCTAACGGGCTGGAATGCCTCTTTCTCTTTCCACGTCTTAATTTCTGCCGGCAGGCTCCCCCCGACCAGCCTGTGCTCCCCGTTGGTTCCCATGTTTACAAAACAACAGGAACCACACTCAGTGGAAACTGTCAGCCCGTTTGGGGAGGCAGCTGCCAGAGGGCTGCCCACCCCTTCCTCCCATGCAATTTGGATGGAAAGCTGGCTCAGGTCTCGCCCCTCGTTTTTAGGGGCGCTGGCTTCAGTGAGCGTTTGCTCGGGCGCCGAGCGCTAACGCTGCCTCGGAGAGAGTCAGAGGCGGTGGCGGGGAGCGACGCGAGGGAAGCGACCTCCAGCCCGAGCACGCCGGTCCCCCGCTCGCCTGCCGCGAGCCGCCGCTCTGCCAAGCCCCGGCCATTCACAAGGGGATCCGAACTCCGAACGCTCCCTGTCGCCCGCAGGGACACCCCGCCGCACCCCAGCGGGAAGCCGCGGGAAGCGGCCGAAGCCCGCGGGCCGGAGAGAGTTGGCGGGAGGCGCGCGCGCGCCCAGGTCCTTACCTTTCCTCTTCGACCTCCGCCTCCGGCGCCTCTTAGACTTGCATCGGAGCTGACCGCCCGGCCCTCCGGACCCTCTGCTGGTCCCCAACACCGATGCCATGGCCGAGACTCGGGGGGACAGGACGGGAACCCTTCCTCACCAGTTTCGCCGTGCCTGCTCGCGCCGCCGCCGCCGCCGCCTCCGCTCAACGCCTCCGCTCCTGCGAACGGGAGCCGGCTCACTTTTGAGGACCGAGCGCTCCCGCGGTACCCTCCCTCCTTGTCCCTCCGATTGTCCTGTCACTTGTTTCCCGCTGGGCTGCGAGCCTGCGGTCTGCGCCTGGGGCCAGCGCTCCGGGGCCGGGCGCGCGCCCCGGGGAGGGGTGCCCGGCGGGCCGGGCGCAGGCTCCGCTCCCGCGGCCTCTCCTGCTCCGGGCTCCAAACGCAGGGCTTCTACTTTGGCACCTCTGCTAGTTGTTGGGCTCCGGCCACTTTGAAGCCAATCACGCAGGGAGCTTGTCTATTTGCTGCTGCAAAGTCTAATTAGATCCAATCACCACTGTCTGCTGGCTCTGACATCAGCACCCTTTGCCTTCCCTGTCGGCTTGCAAACTCAGCTCCCATTTGGACGGGTGGAGCTGCCAGGACCTGGTGGGGAGGGACCGAGGCTGCGCGGGGCGGGACAGCCACTCGCAGAGCCAGCCTCTGGGGAGAGGCCTGAGGGGGCAGCTTGTGGAGGGGGGTGGGGGTGGGGGGGGCGGCCAGGCGCTCCAGGCCCCAGCTTCTGACCAGACAGCACCTGTGCTTCTGCTCGCTGGCGTGGAAACGGCGGCTGCCTCTCCAGCAAGCAGGCTCCCACTGGCTAATTCATCACAGAGCTTGTGTCCGGGGGAAACACCTCTAAGAAATTCGGAGACCCCTCGGCCTCGGAAGGCACTGAGATTTGCAACTCCCTGACACAGCCTCTCAGGGGGCATTCATTCTTCAGAGCCCCTGTTCGTCTGTTTGCTTGTTTTGTTTTGTTTTTGTGTGTGGTTTTTTTTCCCCTTTATACCCCCTGGCCGTTCCCTTTGCAGAAGGGAGGTCTTGCATAAAGACAGAAGTGTTGGGATCTGAGTCTGATTTGCAAGGCGAGTTTCAGTGGCTCGTTCTGGGTAGAGTCGGGGAAAGGGAGGTGGGCGGGGCTTCCAGTCGCGGTTTTATCTCCAAACGTCACATTCCAGTGAAAAAAAGTAATATTTACATGAGGTGGATTGCAAACTGAGTTTTCAACATTGTTTTCGGGGTTAGCCTATTTTTTCCCAGACTATACTTATAGAATCCTAAAAATCCTCTGTAAAATATATTTTTGCATTTGAATCACTTAAGCTATTAATTGTAACAGTGTCGGTTTAGAAAAAGCCACCCACGGATCAAGCACTGACATGTGGACGTGCAAACGGCCGCCAAGATTCCTGCTATGCCCGGCTCTGCTCGCACCCTTTTCAAGCTCCTTATGGGATTTTTATGTAAGAAAACGGAATTCCTCTAGGGAACTTTGTAAAAGATTGTGGCGAGCTGGTGGGTCGCCGCTCCCTGGTGGGGGTGGGGAGAGGAAGAGGGGCCAATGTCTGATATCAAGTCCCAGCCCCTCTGTTCTGACTCCGGGCAAGTTTCCTCGTCTGTGGAATGGGGATAATTGCGTAGGTCTCCCTGTACTCGGGACTCAGGGTCACAGTGACGGGTCCCGCGGCCCACTGCGAGGCTGTGTAGTCAGTCACTCCCGCAATTGGGGAAGAGTGATCTCATACCATGGGAAGGCCTCAGAGACGGCCCGTCTTAGAATGACAGACGTAATGAGACCAGGTCTGTCGTCCGGACCGTGTCCAGTGATGTCATTCCAGTGACGGCTCAGCTAAGCTGCAGATCGTTTCCAGAGCGTGTCAGAAGTGGTAGGTGCACACCCCGGCCCCGTGCTCCGTGTAAGTGAGAGGCTCGGGGGCCTAGGACAGATCCCCCAGCCAGGTTCGCCGGCTTCATCAGGCTGCTGCGAAAAGCCGGCAGAGCTGAGCCGCCAGGGGAGGAAGTTTAGGCAACATCGCCCGCAAATGCTGCCCCTCCAGGCGGCTGGCACTTACTCAGCGCCCTCCGGCCTCCCCAGCATCACACAGGCCCAGGCGCTGCCTGGTGCACTCGCATCCACGTTCCCGGTTTTCCGGCGCGGGGCCGGCGGGCGGACAGAGCGCAGGGCTGCGGCCTTCCTTCCACGTGCCTCCGGAGCCCACGGGCGCGGGCAGCGAGATCTGACCTGGGTTTCCGTACCGAGTTTAGGTCCCGACTAGGAGGCCGGTGAAGATCAGAATCTTGGCCGATCGAGCCTCACCCTGCTGACGTTCCTCCAGTGGGTTTACGTTTCGGTGGTTTACGCAAACGGTTTTAGCCTAGCCACGCGTTTCCTTACCCTGCATAAGGTGACGCCAGGGCCGATGCGGAGCGACGCGGGGTCGGTGCGCGCCCGCGGGGAGCGGGGGGGGGGGGGGGGGC